>NC_092819.1:14907500-15147500 GCF_023375885.2 Dermacentor andersoni | reverse complement strand
TGCGAGATGAAATGTATGGTTGTGGTTGAACAAAGATAGAACAAAGATAGTCCCTGTTCCGGCAGAAACACAGAAATTTTGAGCCAGATAATAGCGAGCACTTAACGAAGCCTTCAAGAATGCACAAGAAACCTAGTGGCTTCAGATGCGCAGCAAGAAATATTATCGCTAGGAAAATTTGGATTTTATGGACACGTGCATGGTTGGTTTCCGTGTTCTTCCCTCAACTGTGCCAAACTTAAGAGACGTGAAATGTAGAAGGAAGAGGACGCTTGCCACGATGTTGTAGTGCTGGTTTTCCGAAGTACAACTACACTACATAACTGCGCCACATAATTGCCGTGCTTAACTCCTTGAACGTATTTCGATAACCTACGAAGAAAATATGGAACACCATTGGGCAAGCTTCCTGGCATCTATACCGACAGTAATTCCTTCATTGTCAGTGCTAGTACGACACAACTCATTAACGTGTACGGTAACGGAGTGAAATGCGATGAGAAGATCGCATGGCGCCCCTTGTGCTTCCACTGTTATGTACAAACATTCGGAGACAAAAGCAAAGCTGCACTTTGGATGGAATAGTGAACTTCTCGCGCAAGAGAGGTTGTGTCTTTATGCACGGCTCTATTTAGGAGAAATTGTTTCGAATATTTGACATCCGCCTAAGCACTAAGGGATAAGAAAAGAGCAGATTGGGTGAGGGAACAAACGCGAGTTAATGATATCATAGTTGAAATCAAGAAAAAGAAATGGGCATGGGCAGGACACGTAATGAGGAGGGAAGATAACCGATGGTCATTAAGGGTTACGGAATGGATTCCAAGGGAAGGAAAGCGTGGCAGAGGGCGGCAGAAAGTTAGGTGGGCGGATGAGATTAAGAAGTTTGCAGGGACAACATGGCCACAATTAGTACATGACCGGGGTAGTTGGAGAAGTATGGGAGAGGCCTTTGCCCTGCAGTGAGCATAAGCAGGCTGATGATGATGATGATGATGATGATAAGCACTACAAACCCTTTCGCTAACCGATCATCGGCCCAGAAGGCGGTGGAGGCACTTGTGTGCTCTTTGAAAAGCACTGTTTTATGCGAATGTCTTTGACAGCGTGGCGCAGGCTCGTGTTCAGACGTCCACTGCGTCTCTCGCACGTTCTTCTTGATTTCTTTTATTGCCCTTTTGTCTTTCCCTAGCATAGGGTAGCCAGCCAGATGCTTTTCTGGTTAACATCACTGTCTGCTTTGTTATTTGCTTCTCTCTCTCTCTCTCTCGTGAACGGCGAACAACTTGACAAATGGCATTTTTGCCACATTTTGGGGCAAGGAGCAACACGCGCTCTTGTCAAAGCGCGCCCAACCTGCGTTCCTTTTCCACACTCCTCGCCTCATTTCCCTCACTCCTCTCTACCGGCGCCAAGTGCGGCAAGCATTCTGTGCGATCGAGAGCAGTTCTGAAATGGTCCGTCGGTAAATCAAGCTAGCTGCGTCGCCGCCATCTATATGATAACTGCCGCTGCGACTACATTGGTTATATTGCTTCGACTTGCTTTCAACGACCTGCTTACTACCAACGCGACGGAAACAGGTGCTTGGAATTGCACCGAGAGTGGGAGAGAGAGAGAGGGGATAGAGAGAGAAATAAACTTTACTGTTTCACCAGGCTCCTTCGACTTGAACGCAGAGGTGGGTGGCCTCCTCAGTTCAGGTAGCCATGGTTTGCTGCCGTCGCCCGAGCTCTGTTCTCCAACCGTAGCCGATTCTCGTCACGTGCAGAAATAACGCGGATCTACCACCACCGTCACCATCACCAGGCGATAACGAGCCCAAAAAAGCGGTACCAGAGGAAGAATCGGAAGATCAGCTGGAGGCTCTGCTGGTCTTACGTCACCAGCAGAGCCTAGCATGGGTATTTAAGTGCAGCTTCGAAAAACATAAAGTAAGGCGACTACACCTAGTCTACTAAATATATATTAGTGGCAACATCCTCACATTTCTTCCTGCACTAATTACTGCCGTTTTGCATAAGCTTAAGATAAAATAAAATTCTTGTAGCATTATGTTACGCACCCATAATTATGTCACGCAGCTGTCGTAGCTCGGTGTTTTGTCGTAGTGCTGTTGTCTTCCACAGTGAACTTGAAGAGCGCTGTTCTTTATTTTTTCCTGTTCATGCACATTTGCCGCCCAAAAATACCACCACCGATAGACAACATTGTTTTGTAGGATAATCGTGGTCACATAAATCAATATCATGATTCTACGACAACCTGTCGAAGGCAAGTTTTCGTGCTTGCGGAATTCTCTAGCTGCTACTTCTCAAGTTGCTAAATTGGAAAGATGCGTGTTGCTGTCATAAAAACAGCGCAGCCATGTGAAAGAAGGTTCGGGAACACTGTTCGTATAGTGCATGTCCAATAAGAAAAATCTGTTTGTTCGTTGCATGAGTGAGAGTAAGTGTGCTTTCATACTGCTCTTCGGAGTCCTGGTTCTAAGGGTAACCTTGTGTAGTTATTTGGGGATAGTCGAATAGCTCCTCCTCCCACGCGAAAGCAAAGTAAGAAAGCAACATGATTGCATAAAACGTTTTCTGTGCTTCTTGCTCTCGATTGTCAATTTCCCGTCCCGTCACGCCTTGAAGGTCCACTGCTTGCTTTGGTGACAGACGGAAATGAAGACACGAGCGTTCAAAAGTAAATTTCGTTGGCACGTAAGGTTTTGCTTCCAAATATCCGTAGACTCAAGACAGTTCCGAAAGCGCGGTAGACGTCAATGCGATGGGCAGAAAATCCTTCTTGACTCGCAATATGCTTTTCATTCAACGCCGCCTATTCCGATTCTTCCCGGTCTCCTACTTCCCACTTCCACATCCCTTAAACCTTTAAGGGTGACCTAAATAGGATAGAAATGTTCCGCTAAACTGATCCAATCCGGAGACAAAGGCATTTTCGTGTGTCGCCAATAGAACATGAGAGAGATTCTCGAGCGCCAGGGAGGCGGAAAAAATTGCTCGAAAATAAAACAAAAAAAAAACGCCACTTTATGTCAGTGCGGTGACATGCTGGGTGCGTCCTTGTTTACAGTGGAGCACTGCGGCATTAGCACAAAGACGGTTTTTGGCATCGCCGAGCTGCCGTTCAATGGGAACAGATCTTACTCAACACGTTCGGACGCGTTTCTTCGTTTTCATCCCGCTATTTTTTTTTATTTGCGCTCTCGAATTTGAAGTTCTGAGTCAGACGACCGTGCACGAAGATCGCCAGGAGATATATTTTGACTATCAGGAAATACGGGGACAACGGGAAAGAACTGGGATGGACTACTGAAGTCAGGTATTGTGTGCGCGTGTGTGTGTGTGTGTGTGTGTGTGTGTGTGTGCGTGCGTGTGTGTGTGTGTGTGTGTGTGTGTGTGTGTGTGTGTGTGTGTGTGTGTGTGTGTGTGTGTGTGTGTGTGTGTGTGTGTGCGTGTGTGTGCGTGTGTGTGCGTGTGCGTGTGTGCGCGTGTGTGTGCGTGTGTGTGCGTGTGCGTGTGTGCGCGTGTGTGTGCGTGTGCGTGTGCGTGCGTGCGTGTGTGTGTGTGTGTGTGCGTGTGTGTGTGTGCGTGTGTGTGTGTGTGTGTGTGTGTGTGTGTGTGTGTGTGTGTGTGTGTGTGCGTGTGTGCGCGTGTGTGTGTGTTGATCAGGTGCCACCACCCAAAAAGATGGCCTACTCGTGACGTCTGCGGCAGAGAGCATATTTCACATCCGCCGCGAAAGGTTATGAGTGGTGGCGATGGCTAAAAGTCGTAAGGTTAGTTCTAGCAGTAAAACATAAATACCCCGGAAAATGGATGATCAAACGACGCCGCAGTAGCTCTGCTATTGGTAAGCGCATCGAACGTGGAAAGCGAAGACGTGGGTTAATGACCTGCGGCCAGTTGTTTTACAGCGAAGCTGTATATGGCTAGGGTTCCGTGCCTTTTTGTTCTCCGTGAACGAAAGCTATCATCATCAATGGCCCATACCCGCGTAAGCATTCCTGCTCCCGTAAACAAGCAAAAAATGCAATGTCTCATTGCTCCGTAAGGCAGAGGTCACAAGCACTCAGCAAAGCGATGCGAACAGTGCTTAAATTCTTTCTAATCACGCATGCAACATACAGAACAGCATGTCGAAAACTGTCATCAATGGCTCATGCCCCCGTGACCAATGACTCACGGCGATGATACTACCCCTGTTGTCGTTGTCGGTGATTTCAATGTGGATGTGTCGGCACCGAAAATGGAGCGGATTACGCGTTCCCTGTTGCATACATATCACTTGCGATACCCCACCAATCCGGCCCAACCGACCACCCAACGGCGTACGTGCGTTGATTTGACATTATTTAAGAATGTGATTGTAGTTGCGAGTGAAATAGTGAGCACCGATCAAGACAACAAATGAGTGTGTGTACCTTTCGTCACGATGACCACCCAGCAAACCAATAAATAAGTTCGTTCCTTGGTTAAATGTGTCACCTTCGTGCCATGTGCTAAACAGGTTTGCCTGTCAACCACCTTCACAGAGTGGAATGGCTTGTGATTTTCTTTCATCATTTTCATTTCCATTGTTTATCATTTTTTTATTTCAATGCGTAAGTACATGTTATTTTCCCCTATGTTGCCCGTGGTGTCTTTGTTTGTTGGCGTCTTATCATATATGTGTAGTAAAAAGGCGATATCTACAAGTCCCTAGCTCGAAGAAAAAGCGAATGCTAATGACGATGAACGAAATAAAGCATTCCTTCCTCCCGGATATTTCTTCGCATTTAATGCAAGGTTCAGCCTTCACAGAAAGTTCAAATACCGCACACTGGCCTACGCGGACATCAGCGCCGGCCGTTATAAAGGCTCTTGATGCCTTTCGTGTAACAGACAGCGGATTGCGTGTCAAATTGTGACTGTGCCCTCTGCGGCGTTTTATGTCTCAGTGGGAAATTGACATTGTGTATGACTATGTGGCGCCTTCACAGACTGTGTGGCAGCGCTCACACAACATACTGTTAATTCTTTCCTTTGTTTCCTCTGGTATTTCGTACTCATTTCCCCTTTCCCAGTACAGAGAGAGAGAGAGAAATAGAAGACAGGAAAGTCAAGGAGGTTAACCAGAAGCACGTCCGATTTGCTACCCTGCACTGGGAGAAGGGGGTATGGGAATGAAGAAAGAGAGAGAGAGAGACCCGATAGGGAGCAGAGTTTCGCGCACAGTTGAAGGTTCGCACCGAGTCTATACACGATTCCCAAGAACTGTCAACTTGAGGTATTTCAAGAGCGCTTTCGTGACTTTCTGTGCCATCGACGCGTACGTTTAGGGTCCAAGGATCTTCACTACGGAAAATGGTCTGGAGTCCAGCTGGTTCAGTGGTGTCCGGAGAACTTCGCGCTCGGCGTCGTATTGGGGACAGATACAGAAGATGTGTTCAATCGTTTCTGTGGTTCCGCAATAGTCACACATGGGCGTATGCCCCCATTCCAATGCGGAACGAGTAGGCCTTCGTAAATGTCACCCCGAGCCAGATGCGGCACAATACTGCCGCCTCCGAGCGGGAAATGTTTTATGGCACTTGTAGCTATAGGGATGTATCCAGCCTATGAAGATGAAACTTCGGGGGGTGGGAAGAAGACCAGTAATTGTGTGTCATAGATTTAGCCACAATATGAAGCTTTCTTGCAGCGTCGGTTCTTGATAAGGGGATTGGAGCTGGTCGGGCATCCAGCTGGGTAGACCGGGCAGCTTCGTCGGCGAGGACATTACCAGCAATGCCGGTATGTCCAGGTAGCTGGAATATAATTTCATGCCCGTTAGTGATAGCGTGATGGTCATCTTCTCTTATTTGATATATCAGCTGCTCATGGGACCTAAGATATAGGGCAAAATGCAGACTCTGAAGTGCTGCCTTAGAGTCGCAAAATATGACTAATTTCTGAGGTGTCTCTTGCAGGAGATATTTGACAGCAGCACGCAGGGCAGCAATCTCTGCCGCTGTTGATGCTGTCATGTGGGACAGTTTGAATTTGATTGTGGTTTTCGTAACCGGCATGACAATCGCACCTGAAGAGCTGGTAGGTGAGACCAAACCATCAGTATAGATGTGTATTCGGTCTCCGTGTGTCTCATTGATTAATAGCAGCGTCATATGTTTCAGAGCTATTGATGGGTAAATTGCCTTCTTCTTTACACCCGGAATACTTAGGCGCACCTGATTCTGTTGGAGACACCACAAGGGTAACGAAGGCCTTGCTGCTAGTATGTATCCTAATGGAAGACAATCTGTATGGGTGATTATAACTTCAGAAAAAGTTGCACATGGTCTCTGCGATGGCAAAAACGCTAAGTGATGATCAGGGACGCGGGAAAGATGACGAATATGCGTCCTGAGACAATCCACAGGAACGTATATGTTTGGATGGAATAATCTTCGGCGAGCATGATTCTTGCAACTGTTGATGCACAGCGAGGAAGTCCTAAACACGTGCGCAATGCTTTACCCTGTAGGCTCTTCAATGAGTGAATATTTGACTTGCATGTACTGGACAACACTGGAAGACTGTAGTGTAAATAGCCTAGGAATGGAGCTCCGTACAACTGAACCATGGAGCATACCGATGTGCCCCATGTTTTTCCGCACATGAATCTCTGTACCTGAGCAATTGACAACAGTTTTTTCTTCAGGTACGTGCAATTAGGGCTCCAGGAAAGATTTGGATCTAATATTACATCCAAGAATCGATGGGTCTTTCCATACGTGATAGTGTGTCCATTGATGGAGATTAGGTATGGTGCCATAGGTTTACGTGTGAATGCAATCAATGCACATTTCTCGGTCGTGACAGTCAAGCCTTGTGTTTGAAGGTACGCTGATTTCAAAGTTGCTGCCAGCTGCAATCACGCGCGATGCTGAAGGCGAGTTACCGCAGACGTCCAAAAGCAGATGTCATCTGCGTATATCAAGAGGTAGATTGTTTTGGGTAAAACTTAAGCTAGTCCAATGAGTGTCACATTGAACAACATGGGACTTAATACTCTTCCTTTAGGCGCGCCGCAATAAGTGTAATATTCAGTTGTGAGGCCATCTTCTGTTTGTACAAAAAACGACCGGTGAGTTATATAGTCGGATAACCAGCGAAGCATGCAGTCGTCAATTCTAATAGTCTCCAGGGAGATGATGACGGCGTCATGTGCAACATTCTCATATGCGCCTTTCACGTCGAGAAATAGCGCAACTGATATCCTCTTACAGCTTTTCTCCTGTTGCACAAACGTTGTCAGGTCAATGACGCTATCAATTAAAGAACGACCCCGACGAAAGCCTGCCATGGAAGCAGGGTAGATATTTTAGTGCTTGAGATACCATTCTAGACGTGCAAGGACCATCCTTTCCATCACCTTCCCAATGCAGCTGGCCAGAGCGAAAGGGCGATATGCCGCCAAGTCCAACGGAAATTTTCGCGGCTTTAGCAAAGGTACAAGCCGACTTAACTTCCATTGCCGGGGAACTGTACTTTTGTGCCATGAGTTGTTGAAAATGCTCAGAATAGCTCTTCTTGCCTCTTGTCCAAGGTGTCCCAGGTGAGCATAGCTGACGTCGCGAGGGCCTGGAGAAGATGATCGTTTCCAAATAGCCGGGGCAGCTTCGAGTTTTTCCACGGTAAAGAACACGTCCATTTCTAATACCCGAGCCGCAGGGAGGTCACTCACATAAATGTTAGTGTTGGCAGGTTCGCCAGTGACTCTCGCACAGAATTGCTCTGCCACACCAAGCTCAGTTTGGCCAAGATGGAGGGCCAAAGCTGCGAATGGGTGTCGTTATTGCGGGGATGAACGAAGAGCGCGGACTGTCTTCCAGATATGTGAAAACGGCTTCCGAGGGTCCAGTGACTCACAGAATCTGTTCCATCGCTCACTCTCTAGTTTGTGTATTCGACGCTGAATTTTCTTCTGAATGCGTCATGCGTCTCTCAGATCACAAATTGATTTAGTGCGTCTGTATCGCCGTTCTGCATGCCTTCGAATCGCACGAAGTCTCTCAAGTTCAATGTCGAAAGCCGTTCGGTTTGACGGCATTGATAATAAACACTTGGCAGCTTTCATAGCTTATGCGATGGTGTCGTCGACGTTGCCGGTGAAATCTACCCGGCACGTTTCTTCCATAAGCGACGCGAACATATTCCAGTCAGTGCTCTTCGCGACACTCTGAAAGAAAGACCGAATAAGCCCATCAATCATTAGGTAGGTGGGAATGTGATCACTCCCGTGAGTCTTTGTGTCGCAAAACCATTTAACATGTGACGGGAAGATCCGTGACACTAAGGTCAAGTCGAGGCAGTTTCCATATACCGGAGCGCGCAGATAAGTCAGGCTATTATCCTTCACGATGCAGAGGTCACAATCAGAGGCAAGCGACACAACATTCCTTCCCCTTGAATTGATCTTGGTGCTTTTCCAAAGCAAGTGATGCGCATTGAAGTCCCCAGTGATGACCCAGAGGCCATCAGTTGCCTTTATATATGTTTCGGTATTTCACAATCAAATTTCCTTGCTAGGGAGATGTAACAACAAATAAGAGTAAAAGACACTTTGTTGTTTCTGACGTTGAAGCATACATATTGGTTGTAGTCATGAGGCTAAACCATATGCGAAACATTGGTCAAGTCTGTGCGGATGTAAATGAGAACGTTGCTGCGTTCCTTACATGTGGAAGAAGCAATACTTCGTAACAAGATAATCCGTAAGGAGTTGATATATTCGGTTCGCAAATAACAAGTATAGGAAACCGGTTTTTCAAGACAAATTCGTGCAAATCCGAGATGCGGGACTTCAAGCCTCTGGCATTCCATTGAAAAATCGTCGCACTTTTAGCTTCAGTGCGAAAAGAAAGGTTTGGGTGAGCCATGGTGCTTATATCAGGCTTGCAAGTACTGGATTCAGTGCGTCCAGTATTTGCAATGCGCTTTAGCTGTCGGTGTCTGCAGCTTGTTCAGTAGCATACGAATCGTATTCTTTAGTGATCGCATCATCACAGCCATTTGCCGATCGTGTTCAGTCAATTCACCGGCAGAAGGTGCTCGGAGTAGATTACTTCCGTCAGTGTGCAGTGAATCTGCAGGTGGTTGCCGCCTTGGCAAGGCACGCTAGGCTTCGATGTCCATATTCTTATCAGTGCCCTTGTCCTTTGTAGGCCTTTCTTATGTGCGTGGCCTAGGTGGCAGTGGATGAGGTCGCAGTAGACGTGGCACACGCGTCACCGACGCAGCTTTTTTTTTAAGAACGTCGGTGACGGGAGCATCGCTTCCCGATTATAGCGGAGGTTTCTCGATGAGAGGAATGATCTCTTGCCATTTCATTTAAGATAGCAATTTCTTTCTTAATTTTGGGGGAGTCCGTTGAGGAAGCCTCATGAGATCCGGGACAGTTTGGACATTTCATGGCAGTGGCCACACATTTATGCGCGGCGTGTGGCTCAGCGCAGCGGGGGCACACTGTTTCGTTCTCACAGACGCTGCTCACGTGTCCTAGTTTCATGCAGTTGCGGCACTGCAGAGGCTTCGGAATCAAACGCCGGACAGGATGACGAAAATGGTCTACCTTAATGTGCGACGGCAGACAGTTGCCCTTGAACACAATCTTCACGCAACGTGAGTTGCCCAGACGCAAAAAATCAACACAATGACGTCATGATCACTGGCTGCTTTCACCAGAATCGGCAAGTCATTGCTGAGGATGGCCAAGTCTACGTCGCATATGACATTGGTGATGACATGAGAGCCCAGCGGGATGTGATAGCGCACCTGCATGTCATCAAGATCTGTTACCTTGCGTAGGGCGCCAAGAGCAGCCGCATGCAGAACATCAACCGCCAGTACATTTTAGCGGGTGTTCACTATAATGTCCGTGATCTCGCTGGGCACCACGGTCACCAGCTGAATCGAGACATATTGCTGATTAAGCCGTATCATGTTACCGTTGGGTGTCACAGGCATAAACAAGATGGTGTTGGCGTCTTGGCTCCACGTGGGCCCAACAGTTTGTGTACTGGAGGGCGAAGAGTTCCTGGTGTTCCTTCTCTTCGCCTTGCGGCTCCGCACAAGTTCGAAGTCCTCGTAATCCGAAGGGTCCTCGCTGCTGAGCGAGTAGACATGGGTGCCCTTGCTGTCGCTGTCAGTCTGCAGCCCGATCCGTTTCCTGGAGGCGGCCGTCTCTGACGCCGCCGGTTCCGGCAGATGTCCATCGCCACCGAACTGGGCGCGACGACTGTTAGATACACCGGTGATTTCACAGAAATAGACAGAGGTAGAAAAACAACACTCCGCCAAGAGACACAGGAGGAGGGAAAGAGATAAGTAGAAGGCAAGGAGGTTAACCAGAATAACGTCCGGTTGACTACCCTACACCGGTGGAATGGGAGAGGGGAAAGCAAAGATAACAGGGAGCGAGAGGAGGGAAAGAAAGAAGGAAATTGCGGTGAGTTCGCTGACGTGTGTGGTCTTGCAGAAATTGTATTATTAGTCACAGATGGTCGCACAAGCCCGTCGTCCTGAAGAAGCACAAAAGCCCCTTCACCGCTTTATGGACCGACGGGCGATGGGGGCGGTGTTCCAGCAGCACCTGCACAGAAAGCGGCCGCTTGTCCAGTTTTTGGAAAGCTTTGGAAAGTTCTTGTCTCTCTGGGGTGTATCGTGGACAGTGGCACAGCAGGTGGTCGATGTTTTCTTCGGCGCCACAGACCTGGCATGCTGCACTGTCAGTCACTCCAATTAATGTAGAGTATGCCTTTGTGAAGGCAACTCCTAACCAAAGGTGACAAGAGAATCGTAGCTTCTCGTCGAGGAAGTCCGATTGGAGGTCGGAGTTGCAGGGAAGGGTTTAGTCGATGCAGTCGTGTAAGTCGTAAGTTTGGCGAGTTCCACTCGGTCAGTGTGAGACTGCGTGCCAGGTTTCGAAGCTGCCTTGCGGCGTCTGTCCTCGAAAGCGGAATTGGAACGCCGTGCTCTTCTTGATGTGCTGTGCGAGCAGCGTTATCGGCGGAATCATTGCCACTGATTCCACAATGTCCAGCTACCCATTTAAAGACGACCTCGTGACCTTTTTTTTTTTGCACGTGATGGTAAAGTTTCGCGATTTTGTATGTCAATTGGTCATGGCATCTGTGTCGGAGAACTGTCTGCGCGCACTGTAATGCCTGTTTTGAATCACAGAACACAGCCCATTTTCTAGGTCATTCAGAGTCAACGAATTCTAGTGCTGGACGCAGGGCCGTTAGTTCTGCCGCCGTTGAGGTCGTGACATGCTATGTCTTGAACCGCAGTGTCATTCCTCGCGTTGGTATAACCCCGGCACCGGAAGATCTGTCTTCTGTAGTCCTGGAATCATTATATGTACTTGTGGACGGCTCAAACACCGCGGAGGAAACGCTGGCTTGGCCGCAGGTGCGTACCCTGAAGTAAACGACGCACGATGTGCACTGACAATACCGCTAAATGTCGAGCAGGGCCTTGCAGCAGTGAGGCTCGCAAAGTGGTGGGAAGGGGTCCTAGCATAATGACGGAGATGCATACGCATTGTCTCAACGGTAATGTGCGTCGTGATTGATAATCCTGCGCCAGGGCAATGGTTTCAGCTGTTGATGCACTGCGTGGTAAGCCAAGACATATCTTAAGGGCTTGGGCTTCAATGCTCTGAATCGTACGCAGATTAGTCTTGTAAGTGTTAGATATTGCAGGCAGGCTGTATCGCAGGAATCCAACGAACAACGCCTTGTACAGCTGTAACATAGCGTGTATAGATACTCCCCAACTTTTTCCTGCAAGGAACCTGAACAGGTGACAGATAGCAGTCAGCCGCTTGTTCACGTAATTCACATGCGCAGTCCAAGATAGGTCTCTGTCAATTACGACTCCCAAGAACCTGTGACTTCTGCTGTATGGTATAAGTTGCCCGTTAATAGATACGCCGTAACCAGACATTCGTTTCCTCGTGAATGCCACCATTGCGCACTTCCCGCATGAAATTTGAAGTCCTTGTTCACGAAGGCAGC
Source organism: Dermacentor andersoni (assembly GCF_023375885.2). NCBI lineage: Eukaryota > Metazoa > Arthropoda > Arachnida > Ixodida > Ixodidae > Dermacentor > Dermacentor andersoni. The sequence goes on along the minus strand of NC_092819.1, from coordinate 15,135,451 downwards.
AAGATGTCATTGTGGCTGCCTTCTGAAGCCGAGCGCGAAGCTGAAGTCGTGTCACACCTGATGCCCAAATTCAGATGTCTTCCGCATAGATGGAAAGTCGTACGGTGCTTGGCAGGTTGTCAAATAATCCACAGAGGGTGAGATTGAAAAGAGTCGGGCTAAGCACTCCACCTTGAGGGACTCCTCGGCTACCGTAATGCTCGGATGTCGGGCCATTTTCTGTGTGCACGTAGAATGGTCTCCTCTGTAAGTAGCTGCAGACCCACATATATATCTTACCACCAAGTCCGACGGCTTCTAACGTGCTAAGGATGGCCGCAAGGGGGACATTATCATAAGCCCCTTTAACGTCTAGAAACAGAGCAGCAGATATTCGCTTAGAGGCCCTTTGGTGTTGCACAAATGTTATCAAGTCAACAACGTCGTCTGTTGACAAACGGCCACGTCTGAATCCGGCCATAGCATCTGGGTAGATTTCATAGTACTCTAAGTACCATTCCAGACTTGTTAAAATCATTCTTTCCATTGTTTTTCCGACACAGCTGGCAAGTGCGATCGGAGGGTTTGAGGAAATGTCCAAAGGCGACTTGCCAAATTTGAGAAGTGGAATGAGGCGAGTTGACTTCCGTTCTTGGGGAACCATACCCGTCTGCCAGGAGTCGTTGTACAGGAGCAGGAGTGCCTTCCGAGCTTGGTCTCCTAGGTTACACAGGGCACGGTATGTAATGCCATCAGGTCCTGGCGCTGAAGAACGCCTGCACAAAGCCAGCGCAGCTTCTAGTTCTTCCACAGAAATAGGGCGTACCATGCGGGGATCGCGTGAGAACAGTGGGTGGTCGAGCGTTTCCGTACCCGTTCCAGCGGAATTTGCTTTATCAGCAATCTCTCTGCAGAAAGATTCAGCGACATCAATTGTACTACATTGATGTACTACAGCCACTACATTGCAGATGGAGTGCCAGAGATTTAAACGGGTGGCGCTGACCAAAGGTTGTGCGAAGGCCACGAACAGTCCTCCATATAAGCGACCAAATTTTTCGCGGATCCAGGGACTCGCGAAACCAGCTTGTTCATGTGACGCTGTATTTTCTTTTGTGTTCGTCTAGCCAATCTCAAATCATAATTGGACTTCGTGCGTCTATAACTTCGCTCCGCACGACGGTGAATTGCTCGAAGTTTCGCTAGTTAGATGTCGAAATCGGTGCGAGAAGAACTCTTCGAAAGCAAATGCGTGGTTGTTAGCATGGCATCCTTTATCGCGCCCTGTAGGTTATAGAAAGAGACACAAGGTATCCGATCGGATGTATCCTCTAGTTGACTTCCCGGTTCTTTACTTTTCCTTTCCCTTATTTTCTCTCTCTCTCTCTTTCTTCGGAAGATTGAACAGATTCTTGCGTTACGTACAAGACGAGGCTGTTAAAACAATTCGAGGATTTTGGCACTATAGCGCGCATAATTACTTCGTCAGCTGCTTCCTCTGATGCGGCACACTACAGTTTTCTTCCGTGGCTGTATTCCACGCCCTGTATGTAACGGTCATCCTAGTGACCACACAGTATTTTTAATTTACGGGAAGCCAACTTTAGCGTACACAGAAACTTTTTTTTTCTTAACAGCTTTAGTACCGTCGATCATGGGAGGTCGCTAAATTTTCACGTGGGCTAATATTCTCGGTTTTCAAGAGAATTGATTTAACCACGTGCGCCAATAGCCAGCGATAAGCGAACGACTACTCGTTCACTTTGAGTCCTGCTAGAAAGAGAAAATCTTCAAATCGTTCGTTAACAGGCGATGTCTCCCTCCTACCTTAAAAGTACCTCTGATTTTCTCTTTTTAGGTTAGCTGTATTTGGCTAACTGTGCTGTTTGTTGCTTTCGTCGTTCATTGAGGTAATTGGCTCAAAGTTTCAGCCACCATCTATTTCTTTGTCCGCTTGGAAGTAAGTGGGAACTGCTAATAAAGTTACTTGCTTAAAAGATTTATATTTGTGGAGTACGAAAAAATCAGCCACACGCAGAAAACAGATTTAGATGCCGCATCAAAGTCTGTATGAATTAAAGAAAAAATAGACTTTATATCACAAGAAAAATTAGTTTTCGGAGAAATAAATTCTGACAATGGATATTAACGGGGTTTTAAAGTGCTTCCACTGTTAGATCGCTGATAAATTTGAACCAACGTCCACCGCCATTAATTAGGAACGTGTAGACCTAAAATCTTCGATTGACTATGTTTACTTGATATTTTTTACAGAAAACTATCGAAAGCTTTTTCAGCAATTCCTGCACTGATAACCAATCTGAGAAGCCTTAATTGGCATCCGCTTCTACATTTTACTAATAAATGACTTTTGCGTTCCGTTGCTGCTACCAAGTTTGCGCCATATACCTCCAACGACATGTAATACATCTTTCTTATGAACCACATTTCTTTCTCATTTTATGCGCGTTACTTATCGAAGTAATTCCCAACTTTATTTAAGGTAGGTGCCGTGTTATTACTATTATTAATTTAAACATGTAAAAATCTTCAAAGAGAAAGAAAAGCGCGTAGGTGATTGTCCCCTGAAAAGGACACCACACCCAGTCGCGTCCAGAGGAGAGAAAAAGAGGGGACGTATAAGAACAGTGCCGATTCAGCGGAAAATGCGAGAAAAATGCGATAGCTTTGCCGCCGCACCTCTTTGCGGTTCCAGATCCAAGGCTTAAACCGTGTTCATCTTATTGCAAAGTGTTGTTCAGGAGCTCACTCGACACACGTCCTACCTTTATGAGGAGCGAAGTGGTAGGACGTGTGTCGATGATGGCCTGGAGCAGACCGTTATCAGTTGCACTATGTAATAGATAGATAGATAGATAGATAGATAGATAGATAGATAGATAGATAGATAGATAGATAGATAGATAGATAGATAGATAGATAGATAGATAGATAGATAGATAGATAGATAGATAGATAGATGGAAATACTTTGCCGTTGCTTAAGTTACCCTGAAAAGACTAATTAATAAAAATCAGTAAATTTTTTTAAATAAAATCGTGGGCTGTTCTAGCGGAAAAATCGTAGGTAGTCATAATTTATAGCTTGCCCATTTTCTTTAGAAATCAAAGATATCGCTCATAGCTTCCCCACCGGCGATAGGTTTTCTTTTCATCCACGTTTGCAAGATTGCCCACATGTTTGGCGGACCAATGAATATTTTTTTCTGTCTGTTTTAGGCATTCACCAATGGTTATATATGGTATATAATATATAGTATGTTTATGAACCTATATGTAATTGAATTCTAGGGCTTGACGTGCTAAAACCACGATTTGATTATGAGGCACGTCGCAGTGGGGGACTCCAGATTAATTTTGACCATCAGGGTATCTTTAATGTGCCCCCCCATGCACGAGACATAGGCGTTTATTTGCATTTCGCCTACATCGAAATGAGGCCGCCGCGGCCGGGACATGTTCCCGCGACCTCGTGCATAGGAGATGAAGCTATATGTACAGGTATATTCCCGCATCATTTATTAGGGATTGTTCTCGCTTTTCTCCTGTGCTGAGGTTTATTATTTCAGCTTGTCATATTATTTTTCATTTACCTTTTATTTTAGTTTTCATACACGCATAGACCTTGTATAAAAAACTGTTTGCCCGCCAACACAAACGATGCCACCTGTCCAACGAATGCAATGACACGCAATTCGCGGAACTTAGAGGTTGGTGGAGGTCACAGTATGGGTATCATATAACCAGGTGAGGGTGTATTTACCGTCTTCATGGTCTCATATATGTAGCGGTAACTTCATACAAAGAACAAGAGAAACACTCTTCTGTTCACTGCGACCCCTCGCATGCTGTAAATGGTAACAAGTGACCCCTCTCTGCGGCATTCCATTGGCAGCGTCTTTCCACCTTATACTTCTCACGCCCATCCCTTGTGGACGCTACTGAATTCATGTACGTATTCATGGGCTATCTAAGCTTTATTTTCTTTTTTTTTTCTTTTTGACTTGAGTCAATGTAGGCGTGTTGGTATTCGTGACGCCACTGAATGTATAATGACTGACAGCTTCACCATAAGTCAACGTTCCTATGAAAGAAACTTGACCCATTCGCAAAAAGAAAAGAAAAAAAGAGGTTTATGCTAGGACTGTTCGTGAGAGAAGGTACCAGGCAATCGTGATCTTTGACATATCATTAAAGAAGGAGGCTGGCTAATGGCAAACGGAACTTTACAAGCGAAATGCTATTTGGCCCCTTGCTTTGAGACGAAAGCGTCAATGGCTCATTGAGCGAGAAAGCTGGTGTCCAGGGCCATTGGCAACCTAAATTCCCATTGGCTACGACACCACGTCACGATCGCGCCTCAACGGAGTTCCCATTGGCTGTAGCACCATGGCACGTGCGCGGCTCGACGCAGCACAGCAGCCGATGCAGAAGACCAGCGCACCAGGTGTTGCGTGAAGGGAGAGGGCATCGCCGCGACCATACGTCACCCTCGCTCTCGGAATCCTGTGTTATCAGCGCGTTCCCTGTATGCGCAAGCTCTCACCTGCGTTCTAACTGCGCCTCGGTAAAGCTGAATAAAATGCGCCAAGCATCTCAACGCGTGGGCAACTACTCAGCGGTGTTCAATTGGTCATTAATGCTTTCGCATTCACCACTCATAAGAAGTGGTTAAGGGTCCTCGGATATTTTTTTTTTAATTCTGTAGTTCTCCTTCCTTTATCACTGCAATAAGACGATAAGGCTGGTATAGACGACGTGCACAAAGCCCTTCAAAAAAATCTAAAGATGCGTCGACGGGTAAGTTAAGCTCACTATTGGAACCGATCTAAGTAAGGAAAATGACAAACTGATTATTGCAAGAAAGTGATATTAAAAATCCATGCTGAGATGAGTTAAAGAAGCTTTTAGAACTTTATGATGTGATACAAAAGAATGTTCTCCATTAGTTAAAAAAAAAAAAACACTAGTGAGAGACATAAGTTGATAGCCGGGCCCAATTATGAACCTTTTTGGTATACTGACATGATCTTACCTAGTTTCTAATCTAGCGGCACCACTCCCGATAGCAGTTGCAATTGAAATATGGCAGAGAAAGGGACAGTTGGTAATCACCTCGGTGTTTTTCGGAACTTTGAAACTAATTCTATCCATTATAGCACAAGGGGTAAGCTTAAGCGAATTATTACTATAGCAGCGAACATGACCGTCAAATCGAAAAGAGCTCTACCGAACTGATGGTTTTGTCAATCTGTCCAATGTATCTTTAAAAGCAATTTCTAGTCACAGGTTGACATCAAAGTTTAACCGCAGCTGCAAGGCCGCGGTAGCAGCTGATCTTTCTGACAAGTACGGTGCTTTAAGAGACTCAGGTCGAAGTGCGAAAAAAAAAAAGAAGAAACATCCAGCGCTAGCGTCAGCCATGCCTGCTTGTGATTATCATTAGTTATTGTCTGCGAGGTGCATACGTACCTGGTGCAGCGTCATGCACGTTCGATCTATAACCCTACAGACTATCAAGATTGCTACTTTTCAGTTTTTCGCAATGTGCGGGTGGGCTGTCAATCACGTCGAATTTTTAGGAACTATTGCGAGTTCAACATAAAAACCCTGTATTCTGAGTCAACCGTGTCGGGAATACAATTATTTCCATATTCAGATTTGGTGTGATTTAAATGGCACTATTGCGATACTGAGAGTAGTTGTTTCTTAAGAACACTTAACAATAGATATCTCGGAATTATAACACATGATCTTCAACACTACTGTCAGTGCTCTTTCGATCCATGTAGGTGATATCCTTGTGAAGAGGACATCCCTGAAGCGCTTCTCTATAGACAGCAGAGAACAATTATTGTTGAAAACTTAATGGCGCAAAGGGTAGAGATGTACGAGTTGGTTGAGAATAATTCTCTCTCGTGTAATTACGTTCCTTTTGCGTAGCAATGACATTAAATGCTATGGGGAAGTTAGATATCAGTGCGAGCTCTTCATCCCCCCCGCTTCCCCGTCCCGACTTCTTCCAATGGATAGGCAGCACATAGAAGTTGCCATCCTCATTAAGTTTTATTGTACTTTGACGTGGCGTGATCATACGACTGCGTTGAATCACACTTGCTTTTCGTTAGATTATGCAGATTTTTTTATTATTTTTATTAGCTTCCCTTGCTAGACACGCCGAATTTAAGCTTTTTTATTGGGTTTCTCTGAATAGAGTATTTTTCCTCTGAAAACGCTTACAAACCGAAAAAAAAAATTATGAATGGAGCAGCGTGATGGGGCTAAGCCACAGAAAAGGAGACTTAAATTTACGCATTTTCACTCTTGGTCATGTCGCGTTGCACCAGACACCTCGAAAAGTTGTCAGTGTTTCTGTAGCACGCGATACATATGTATATGTATACGCCAACTTCACCACCCTCGAAAGCGAACACTTCCGGGATCCCCTCTACCAAATACCAAATACATTTTTGCAAACGTTCACTTTGTGCTTTTTGTATTCACAGAACCTGCAATGTCGAGAGAACACAGCGTATTTCCTTGGACGTGCTGCATGTATATTGACACTTATGTACAAACTATAGAATTTGCACGTCTGTTTACCTGCGTATCAGTGGCGTAGCTAGAAATTTTGTTCGTGGGGGCGGGGCGAGGGGCTCACGTTGCGGCTCCGCCTCGTCTTAATAAATTTGTCGGTGGTTCAAATACATTAACAATAACTGCATTGCCACTGCGAAATAGGCTGCAAGCAAATTCTTGAACGCTACACACTGTCAAGAGAAGTAAAATATGTATTTTTTCATAAAAAAATATACTCGTACGTCTCAAAATTTGTGTCCGAAATAATTGATATCAACGCTTCCATGTTTTCTGTCTATTTAATACGTAAAGAAAATATCACACGAACTTTATAACTATATCAGTTTGAGACCAGCAAAGCAGGGCATGTCGCTGATATGAAAAATGTAAAGGCCATGAAATGAACAAGTTGAGGACAAATATTTTAATGAAACTTTGTTAACCTCCCGGCCTTTCTCTGATTTGCATCTCTCTATCTCTGTCTTTCAAGAACTTTGTTTACATTTTTGTACATATGCAAAGACCAGGGAAAAATCTCAATGACGCTGTCCTTTATTCGAATGTATTGCGCAGGAGCAGCTGTCATTGGTCGTATATTGCGAGCAATTAAAAAAAATTAAATTGTGGAGTTTTACGTGCCAAAACCACTTTCTGATTATGAGGCACGCCGTAGTGGAGGGCTCCGGAAATTTCGACCACCGGGACTTCTTTAACGTGCACCTAATACTAAGTACACGGGTGTTTTCGCATTTCGCCCCCATCGAAATGCGGCCGCCGTGGCCAGGATTCGATCCCGCGACCTTGTGCTCAGCAGCCTAACACCATAGCCACTGAGCAACCACGGCGGGTACGAGTAATTGCACCGAAATTATAGCCGCAACAGAGAGCGCATGTCTTACAAAAAGCGGAACTTGAAGGGCTACTAAGAAGTACGGAAACGAGGAGGATGAGAAATGAACGTTTATTGTGAGAAACAGCGATAAAGTGTCCTTTCTTCGCCCTAGGTGGGCGGCTCTCTTAGTCCAGAAAGCCGTTGGCTAATGCTGCAGCCCGGGCCCGGTCCACGAGACTTCGCTGATCTTCCAGGCTCTGTGCCTTTAACATTGCCTCCCACGTTTCTTCGATCGCTTGTAGCGGTTCTGAGGCATCATCTTCACTGTTTTTCTCACGGTGCGGGCACATCAACACCATGTGTGGGAGCGTGTCTGGTACGTCACAATACCGGCATAGGTATGAGAATTTGGTGGGGTGCATGATAATTCCATGTACATACGTATTTGTTTGTAGTCTGCGGAAGTACGGAAAGACTAAACTTCTTTTATTCAGTTTTTCCTGACAAAATCTGAATTGATAAGGCATCGTCCATAAAACAAGCATCAGAATGTACAATGCGCTCCTGTCCCTCTAAGAAAGTTGTCGATTTTATAAATCCCACCAATACGTTAAAAAATTAATTTTTTCCGAGAACAAGCCGTGAAGGGAATTGTCTACCAGCTGATGTTGTAGAATAAGAAACAGTCGAACTATTTATAAATGCGCTCAGGAACCAATCCAGATTTTTTTCTCATTGTGTTGGTTGTATAATGATGCACTTCATTATAGATAATGCAATGTTTTTTTTTTCGGATTTTTTCTCTGTGTTCAGTTATTTTTCTTTTTTTTTCACCACGTCATTGTGAGGTTATATGTTGCAACTATATTGCCAAAAAATTATGTATCCTCACTGCTGCTTAATGCCTCGCACCCATCCTAGCAGTATGCAATAAATAAAATAAATATAAAAAGCAGGAGTTCAGCAAAATATACGAGGGCGAGTCATATGAAAGTCAGCCAATGCTAATATCTGGCTAACGGCGTACTTTGTTTAAATGTAGTCTCCATGAGCATTCAGACATTTGTCCCACTGACTAACGAATCTGTAACTGACTCCTTCCCGTCATCGTGCGACACGAATCTAGTTCCCTGGAGCTGTTTTTTGCAATTGCCCCAAATTGTGGAAGTTGCAAGGCGACAGGTCTGGGCTATATGGAAGATGTTGCAGCGTTTCCCACTTGAACTTTGCCAGTTTTGTGTTAACCACATCAACGACGGGGGCCGGGCATTGTCGTGGGCAAGATGTCTCCATTTGTCAATTTGCCACGTCGTTTGTTCTTGATTGCGACACGCAGCGAATCCGGCGTTTCACAATATCGGAAACGATTGATAGTCTCTCCAGGTTTAGCAAATTCGATCAGTAGTGGCCCCTGAGGATCGAAAGAAAAGTCAACACCTTTTCGGCAGAAATGACGGCCTTTGCTTTCCTTGCGGGTTGTGAATTCAAATGTTTCCACTGTAAGCTTTGCCGTCGTGTTTTAGGCTCTATATTGGCACCATGATTCGTCCCCGGTCGCAATTGCAGACAAGTCGTCGCCCTCATTGTGGTACCGAATCAGATCAGTCAAGGCAGCGCTAAACCTCTCCGTCTTCTGGCAGTAGTTCAAAAACTTGGGCATCCATTGCGCACACAAGAGCCGATAACCGAGATGTTCATGAATTATGGTGTGAACTGAACGGTGACTGATGTTCACACGCTCTGCCAGTTCATGGATGCTTATCTACCGTTCATGTCAAATCAGATCATCAACATTTGCAATTGTGTTGGAGGTGATTGCACGGTGGCTTTGGCCTGGTCTTGGATCGTCTTTGCAACTTTCACGTCCTTGTTTGAACCATTTGCTCCAACGCTTCACAGTGGCCAATGAAATGCAAACTTGAACGTACACGGCAGCCATACAGCAACAAATTTCTTTTTGGGAAACATCTTGAGCTGTCAAGAGCCTGACGACACCACGCTGTGAAACTTTTGGAGTGTCCATTATGCCATGAAACCAAGTTCAACCCAGTGTACAACAGCATTAAAGAACATTTATCTTCACACCTGCTTGTCACTTTTGTAAATGAGAGATGCCTTTGTGCTACGCGCATGCCTCGCAGATAATGAACCGAACCATTATTGCGCGGCGTGGGTTGGTTCACTTTCATTTGTCTCGCCCTTGTGCATTAGAAATGCGAAGATACAATGGAATATACAAATGTGAGAATACAGCTTGATAAAAGGCAAGTAAGTGTCACTGGAAACAAAGTTCACTGCACGTATACACAAAACCTCGCAACAACATACTTAGATATACGTATAAACCTCCAATAAATCTACGTATCTAATGTTGCATTCCAATGGAGGAGTCGAAGCAGCCGACGGACTCCGTGTGCGAGCACTCGATTCTGGCGTAGAGCAACGCCTCCAGATCCGCGAGTGGAACACTACCTGCGCCGCCGGAGCAAGGCGGAAGCGGAAGTTCTATCACCGAGTTACCTAGGATACCTTGCGTGTTGTCATTTCATTCCGCTGTTTGCTCCCAGCACGGCCACACCGGTCACTTGTCTCTTCTGCGCCGTTCACCTGTTGTTGTTTTTTTAAGTGCGGAATGCATATCTTGCCAAGCGTGCAGCAGCTTTTGCTTCCTGGCGAGTCGTGACCGGTGGCGCCTCCCAGCAGACAAACGTGGTAAAGGAAATACGTCACGCAGAGTTCCGGTCCACTCCGCCGACTTTGGCGGAGCATCTTTTTCTGCTCCACGGAGTGACTCCCGCTCTGAATACCCTCCGACCCTCTCACTGGAACACCTTACTCCCGCCCTCACTCTGTCATTGGAACAAACTTGCTCCGAAACGAGCAGAACAACTTGCTCCGACTCCGCCATTGGAATTCAACGTAAGAAAACGCCACTATATAATGCGTCAAACAAGGCAAATAAACATGTTGCCCAACCACAGATTCACAGATCACAGCCCCATCTCCCTCCACTTCCCCTGATCTACTGCGCGCGACAGGAGGTGGAGCGCTTCCTCCCCGCTTTTCTCCTTGCGCACACAAGATTGAGCCGCCATCGTCGGCTCACCCATGCCTCCCCACTCCCCCCTTACGCTTTCACTCGCACATACAGCATGCGGCCCGCGGTCGCGATGTTATTGCCCTTGGACTTATACAGAACATGAGGGCGACGGCGACGGCAGGAATGCACCTGCATGGAGTGTCCATGTAATTGCTATCGCAATAACATAATGCGTGTCCGGCAACTGAAGCGTCCCGTGGCCCATTACTTTCCGCAAAAGAATAAGTAAGAAAATCGAACTTTCACCTTGCGACAATTTGCCGCGCCGCAACAATGTCTTTTTTTTTTTCTTGTAGGGCGGGGGCATGGAAATAAAAAAAAAAACGCAAGGAAAGTATGTTGGCCACAATCGAATGCCTATTTTGGGCACCTAATGTGGCTACCGAAGGAATATTGAAGAAAAGGTGAGACGCTTGGTCCACAGAGAACTCAAAGGCATACTGCTCGGTATCCTGCACCGGCGAGATAAAATTTTCTGGAGAGGTTGCGCTCAAGCGAACGCGTTGCAATCCGTAGAGTCCCCGCAGGTATGGTAGCGAGCGACCATGAATTTGTTTCTTTTTCTCGTCTGCTAGCCAGAAAGTGTCCAAAACTATGCCAGGCGAAAATTCACTCGGCCAGAGAAAAAACGAACGCTCATCGAAGTTCGCCGCGTGCTTGTCGGGTCAACACGAGAAAAACGCATGCGCTCTGGCTGGTTCCGGTAGCTCGCGGGCTGCGAGAAAAACAAAATTGAAGAGGATCAATGAGTCCTCAGGAATAAAAGTCAAAGTAGAAAAGTAACTAAGAGCGTAGTTACTTTTGTTGCCTTGAGTGTGTTGACATGGTTGCTTTGGCGCAGGTAAAAAAAATGATATTCTTTCCTTTGACATGATACCACAAATTAATCACCACAATGCTTCGTCTCATCGGACCTCGCTGCGTGCTTTGCCAACTTATAGCGTGTTGATTTCGCTTGTCTCGTTGTACGGTCCGATGCGCGACTTTAGAGAAATCAGTGCACCTTTGGCGTCGAATGTTTATAACAATATTAAGCCCACAAAGTTCGGGAACTGAAAATCTAAAGAACGGTGGAAACGCTGGAAAAGTCGTTTGTTTTTGAGTATCCGCGAACAGAAGTATGTTTTCGCGTATATTCAAATTGCAATCCGGCGCTATCATGTTTGTAGGTTGTGTGTAACTTAACCTTTCAAATTTTTTTGACGCATTTAACTTTGAAAAATTCAGTTAGTTTACTAACTTATCTGCCCTATACAGAGGCCGTGCGTGGTTCGGAATGACCATCCGCGAAATGACGGTCGACGCCGTATTTTCGGCCGTACGGTGCCCTTAACGCTGTCGCGTGAACCGCCGATTTCGCATACGAGGCATGTACACTTGAGCGTTAAAAAAAAAAGAAGAAGGCGTCAGGGCATAGGAGGACGCTCGGAGAAAGACGACCAGCGTGGCAGACGTGAAGGAAGACTAGGGAAATTGGGCAAAGGGGGCGTGGGAGTAGCAGCCAGTCGATTTCCCTACCAAAGGCTGCTCCAGGCTATCACCTGGGATGAACGCCGCGTTCAAATTCTTTCTGCAGCTTGCGGTTGGCGAATGTGGGCAGGGCGTCCGACCCAGGCGGCCCAGCGTCTCCAGCACTGTGCCCGAGCTGCCGGCGAACGCCGCAAAGGCGTCCAGCCATTGCCCATCTCCACCGTGCGCATCTGCAAGGCAGCGTCGATCGTCGACGCCTGATGAGTTCTACGCCAGCCTCGACTGGCTAAACCTGTTCTGCGTGACCCGATGAACTCGCTACTAATGTGGTGACAATTTCTTAGTTGAGCTTTCTGGGCTTCCTACGTGAGTTTTCTACATGTTGTGTACTCGCCTCCTCATCGTGAAGTCAAGAACTTTATTGAGGTCCTGAGGAGGTTTAAGCCGTTGGAGATGGCACGCGGGGAGCTCCTTGGGCCGAAACCGTAGGCGACGCCCAAGTCGGGACGGGAACGTGGTGGGGCTCCGCCAGTTCTTGGGTCCTCTGGACGGCCTTGAGTTGGAGTTTGAGGTCCGGGCTTTTGGGGGCTTCTTCCCATTCGGGCTCACTGGAGAGAGGGCCCTCTGGTAACGCGGTACATTGCCATAGCATGTGCGAGAGTGAGCAATAAAGTTCTGGGCAGTCTGGGCAATTTGCCGGGATTTCTGGGTTGTAGTGGCTTAGTAGGCCTCGTGACGGACACGAGTCCGTTTGCAGTATTCGGAACGCGGCCGCCTGCGCGCGTTCGAGTTTGGCGTGCGGGAGCGGGTATTTCATTCTGCCTTTTCGATAGTGTGAGGTGATTCTTGGTAAGTGAGTTGTGTGGGAAGAAGGTCTCTCGCCTTCTTTTAAATTACCTACAGGAGACGGATTTGGCCTCCACATGGTGAACTGAGGAGGGACCATTTGTAATTGTGAGGTCTGTGTCTGATTATGTGATTTATTTATTTTAAGTGTCGCTACGGTGGAGCAATTGCCGGCAGCAACTGCAAGGCTAATCCCACCAGTAGCCTACAACAACTCAACTCAACTCAACTAGCGGATCATTAAACTGAATGTCCAGCCCCTCGGAGGCGTTGGGACCGTCGCGGCGTGCAAGTTCTCGCGCACGGTCGTGGGCCGTTTCATTGAGGTTGGGTTTTTGCGGGTGAATGTCTTTCCCCATGTGAGCGGGGAACCAGGAGAGGCAACGTTTGCACTCTTTTGAGCTCGCTAGTAGTATATGCGCTACCTCTTTCGATACGTTGCCGCTTTCGTAAGCCCGAATTGCAGCACGCGAATCCGTGAGGACATGGGTAAATGTGGGGTCTGCCATGGCGATGGCTACGGCTATCTGTTCTGCTTTAGCGCTGGTGGTTGATTTAACCGATGCGGATGATCGTAACGTTCCGTTGCCGTCCACAACTGCTATCGCGAAAGTTGATGTATTGCCGTACTGGGCCGCGTCCACAAATGCGGTGGCTTCACGATCCGCGTCGGTGCGGTAGAGAATCGCGCGGGCGCGGGCCCGGCGCCTACCCACGTTGTATAGTGGGTGGACGTTTCTGGGAAACGGTGAGACTCTGTAGTTGTCTCTAATTTCACTCGGTAGGGTAAGCGCGTGCTCGAGATAGGGAGATGGGGAGACATTAGCTTCGCTTAGAATCAGTCTACCGGCTTTGGACGAGGATAGGCGGAGTATTTGCGCCATAGTCTGAGCCTCAATCACTTCGTCGATGTTCTTGTGCATGCCTAGCTGATCAACCTTTGCTGTACTTGCTCTTTGCGGAATGGCCAAGACCTGTCTGATGCTCTTGCGCATGAGTGTGTTTAGTTTCGTCTTTTCTATTTTCGTCCAGTTGTGGGCAGAGGCGACGTAATTAATGTGGCTCATAAGGAACGCGTGGTATACGCGCAGTAGGTTATCTTCGCAGAGACCCTTCCTGCGCCCCGAGACTCCGTGGATGAGTCTGATCATGTTTTCGGTTTTGGCGGTTAAGTGTTTGATCGTGTGTCCGTGGCATCCGGTGGCTTCGATTAGGATCCCAAGAATGCGTATGCGGTTGACTCGCGGAATCTGTTGTCCGTCTCTTGTGTGTAGTGCGATCGGAAGTTCGTCCAGAGGAGTTAGGTAGCGGACTCCTTGGCAAGTCTTGCGAAATAGTAAGAGTTCCGATTTCTTGGAGGATAGTTTCATTCCTGTGTCTAGTAGGTACTCCTCCGCGGCATCTAGGGCAGACTGTAGTGTCTGCACCATGTCTGCCAAGGAGCCTCCCGGGCTCCAGAAGGTGATGTCCTCTGCATATAGAGCGCTGTTTACGTTCGGTATGTCTCGTAGTTTGTCTGCGAGTCCCTTCATCACTATGTTAAATAGTAATGGAGAGATGACTGAGCCTTGCGGTGTTCCGACGGAGCCAAGCGTGTAGCAGTCCCACTTAAGTTGTGAGACTCACAGTCGGGCTTCTGTGTCTTTTAGGAAGGAGCGCACGTACTCCTGAAATCTCTGGCCGAGGCCGAGGCCTGCCACAGACTCCAATATGAAGTGGTGCGAGACAGCGTCGAATGCTTTCGTGAGATCGAGGGCAAGGATGCCTCGCTAAGTATGGACAGCTGGGCTAGTTGGTTGTGATTAGCATTATGAAACATAGTTCCAGCGCACAATTGAACACGGACGAGAAGAGAAAGACAACACTTTCTGTCTTTCTCTTCTCGTCCGTGTTCAATTGTGCGCTAGAACGATGTTTCATAATGAGGATGCCTCGAACGCCTCTTGTTTTAACGTCGAAGACCTGCCTCTTTAGGAGTAACATGACATCTTGCGTGGATAGGTGGGGTCGAAACCCTACCATGTTGTGTGGGATGAGTTCGTGTTCCTCAATGTAGCGTGACACTCGGTTTTGAATTACGTGCTCGGCTACTTTACCCACGCATGAAGTAAGAGAGATGGGGCGTAAATTGTCAAGGTTAAGTGGTTTGCCGGGTTTGGGGATAAGGACCACCGTAGCAGTGCGCCATTGCCTTGGTCCCTCTCCTGTTTGCCACACGTGGTTGATGTCTTTAGTGAGTAATGTAATGGCCTGGTCGTCTACGTTACGTATCATTCGGTTGGTTACCCCGTCGGGTCCTGAGGCCGACCTGCTGTTTAGGTTGTGTAGCGCCTCTCGGACTTCTGCTTCCGTGAAGGCAGCGTCTAGTTCGGGAGTGGTTTCGCACTTTATGCTCGGGTAATCGTTGAGGTGAGCGTCGCCTAGCGGAAGGTATCGTTTGGCAATTTCTTCCAGGAAGGACTCTTCCGTTCCCCCTTTCTCTTTATGTGAGTGTAAAAGTCGGTCTAGCGCGTGGCTTTGATTATCCTTTGTTTGGCTGTCGTCTAACATGCGTTTCAGGAGGTTCCACTTACCTCCGGTCCGTATGCGGCTGTCGACCGCCGAACATGGTTCGTGCCATTGGAGTCTTGTGAGCTCCGTACAGCATTGTTCGATGTCTCGGTTGAGTATTGCGATGCGTTTGCGCAGGCGTCTGTTGAGACGTTGCTTTCTCCATCGCGCAAGTATCGAGGGCTTGGCTTCGAGTAATGGTGCGAGGTGAGAATCAACCCTTGGGACCTCCAATTCCGTTTGTATGGTTTTCGTGGCTCTAGTTACATCACCCTTTATCGCAGAGGGGAGCTCCGCGAACGAATCGTACGTGTTCGTGTCTTCCTTCCGTAACTGACGGAAGGTACCCAGTCTGTGAGGGTGAAAGACCGGGGTGGGGCCGTCGTGTTTGGTATTTCTGTGCGTATGACGAAATGATCGCTGCCCAGGTTCTCTTGCGTGTTCGTCCATGTGTAGCTTGCTACATTTCGGAGTAACGTGAGGTCCGGCGTAGTATCGCGTCGGGTCGATGTACCCAATCTGGTGGAGAACCTGTGGTCCGTCACCAGGGTGAGGGACAGGTCGTCGATCGCGCGCGAGAGGTTGTTGCCGCTAGGTTTGATTGTGGGGTAACCCCACGACGGGTGGGGGGCGTTGAAGTCACCTGCGATAATGAGCGGTGAGTTTCATACCAAGGATGTGGCTTTAGTAAGGATGGCGTGGAAAGATTGTAGTGCGCGGGGGAGCTGTAGACGTTTAGTACAAAAACGCTTTGTTTTAAGAGTCGGTTGGGTACGAGCTTGACTAGGATCGCCTCGATGCGACTGTTTTTCGGTAGGACGTGATGAACGACGTGCGCGAATTTTTTATTAACGAGCGTGGCTATGCCTCTCCTGGCGTCCCCTCCTCTTTGGGAGACGGGGCTGTACCCTGAGAGTGTGAGGGTTTCACACTGGGTTTCTTGTAATAGTATTATGTGTGGCTTTTCGGGTTGAATTTTGAGGTACTGTTGCAGCGAGCATTTGCGTTTCGCGTAGCTAGCGCAATTCCACTGCCAAATTTCTAAGGTATCCCGTGTCATGTTAGCCATGATGGCTTTGCGGGGAATTTATCGGTGGCGAAGGGTGCGTCGTCGTGTCCATCTGTTGTGGCTGACTAGCTTTGTTTCTAATTTTTATGGCGACTTTATTTTCGACGACCTCTACACGACTAGTTAAGATACGAATACTTTCTAGGTTCTCTCGCGTGAGGCGCAGAATTTCGCCTAGGGTGTCTTGCGGTGCATTACTCTCTTCTTCCGTCTCTGGGAGCGGAGGGGGTTTGCGTTTGGCTTTGCTTACTTTTACATTTGTCTCTAGGGGTGGTGCTTGTTTGGGAGCTTTAAGGTTTTGAATCTGCTGTTTTGCGTCATTAACTTGCACTATAAGCCCTTGTATGGTGGCCCGGAGACCCGCTAGTTCCTGTCGTAGGGCTGTGACTATCTCGCTTCTCATGCTCGGGCAATGAAGACCGCGTTACCTGTCTGGTAGATGAGGCTTCCCGTTGCTGCTGCTGGTGCTGTCTCCCTCGTACTCGGTCGGCCCACGTCATTTCGGTTAAGTAAAACTCTTGCTTGGGCTAGTTGGTTCATGCATGAAGTACGTAAAGGCAAGGCGCAGAAGACCAGGACTTAGGAAGAAACACAAACACAAACACAAACACAAACACAAGCGCCCGTCTTGTCGTTTGTGTTTCTTCCTAAGTCCTGGTCTTCTGCGCCTTGCCTTTACGTACTTCATTTCGGTGTGGCCGGATGTAGGGCGCCCCTTAGAGCAGGAGCGGCTGTTGCGTCGTCCCCTGGAGCGGGAGCAGCTGCTGCGGAGGGCGCTGCGGCGCTCGGGTGTCGGTGTGACCGAGCGACTCCTTGTGGTCGCTACGGGAATTTCCGAGGTGGCGATCGAGTCACTGTGACTGGTGCCACTCGGTTCTCGGGAGCGGCTGCGTTTGTGGCGGCGTCTCTGTCGCACGATGTAAGGGACTTGAAACGCGTTTGCAGTCCTTGTCGGCGGTGGGGTGCGGTCCGCCGCACAGGTTGCAGTGAGGGGAACACTGGTGATCTTCTGGTGGCGTTTTGAGGCCACACTTCCGGCACTACGTGGTACTGGGGTTAGGGCAGACATCCACGCGGTGACCGATGTTGCCACAGTTGTACCAAACTTCCGTGTGTCTGCGAAAGAGTCTGCATCGAACAATGCTTGCTCCGCAGTAGAAGCAATTTGGTACTTGCATTCCTTGGAAAAGGATTGTCATGGCTGTGGTGTTCTTGATTCTCTTCACCTCCAAGGCGTCGGGGTTGCGTTCCGTGACAATCAGTTCTCGGAGTTGGGAATCGTTGAGCTCGAGGTCAATGCCTCGGACTACGCCTTTGCAGGTATCATCGGATGGGGCCGGGTATAGTGCGACCCGATACGTAGTATCTTTTATGCGAATTTGTTGCTCCGTGGCGTATGATCTTGCGTTACCTTCGCTGGGGGTGCAGATGATTAATATATTCTGAGTTGTTGGGGCAGATGGAGTCTTCCGTGAGGTCTTCAGGAGCCAGGGCTGCCGCCATTGCCAGGGCTTGCTCAACCTGCACTGGTGTAGATTTGGCCACGTTAAGACCGTCTCGGGGTCTCACGATGATACGGAACGTGTCCCTCGGTAGCTGAGGGAGTCTCGAGGTGGCGACGAGGCGCTGGTATGCGCTGTTCGGTCCGGCGGTGCAATCGTCGTCCCTTCGTCTGCCACGTGTACTTGACGAACTTGCTCCTTGTGGTTGACTGGCCTTTCCCTTGCGTGGTTTGCGGTTATATGCCGCGATCCAGCCCGGGTCATTCGCGTCTTCCGGCGATATCGTCTCGCCAGTGACGATTTCCATGGCGGCAATGACTGACTTGCGGTGTTAGGCCTAGGCCTACCCGCCTTTGAACGCCGAGGCTGAGAATTCGACTGCAGAAAATGTTGAGAAAGAGTCCACCCACCGAAATAAACCCGGTATCCACGGAATCCGTGTAACTTGCTGCTTTTGTTGGGACGCAATTCACTTCGATCTAGGGAGTAACCTCGTGAAATCATTGATGATATCGGGAGCCGCTGTTTGCCCTCATCTTGAAGAGTAAATTTTTTTCCTTGCATTGACTAAATACAGTGCTTCGTTGTTTTTGTACAAATGGTCTCCTTTCTCCCCATGAGAGATACGTCATTGGAGTTTTACATTCTTCATAAGTACCCAAGTATCCTCGCGACTATATATATATATATATATATGTCATTGGGCACGAACGTTGTAACAAATCTACAGCTGTTGTAGCTTGGTTCTACGTCATGTTTAAAATGCATGTCACTCTATTGCATACTGATGAAGGAAGGTCGCAGTTACATAAATTGTGCGTTAACTTTAACTCGAGCTTGTAATTTTTTTTTTCTTCAGTAGTGGATAACAAGAACTCGGTCGCGTAAGCATGCATCCCCGTCTTTTATTGTCTTTGCACTGAAGGAAGTTCAGCCACCATGAATGCAGCTAAATTTCTCAAAAAGAAGAAATAGGTTCAGTGACGCAAGCACAGGAAAACACTTTCCGGATGCCACGGTGGATCCTTTTATGTTTGCCGCAGGAATAGCTAAATAATGCCGGAGGTACGAGCGTCCTCCACTGGCTTGCAAGTTGGTAGGTACCCAACACTACGCGCCTCTCATTCTAAGCCGTACGAGGCCGCTACCGTCCGGTCGTTACGCCTTTACGACGAAACTCTTTCGGGAGGAGAACATTCTGTGCTTAAAGGGATCGCTGTGCCGTTTGCATAGCTGGTGCCCGTTCGCCTTTCAGGGCACAGCTTAGAAACCAGGCGTGCATGCTGAATACGCTTTTAGTTCGTCGCCGACGGTGAGTAATGCATACGACTGCACGGTGTCTCTATAGACTTAGACAAGCACACCATTGAAACCAGGTGGATGAAATTGCACCTACAGTCTGCCACAACAGCTTTATTTATTTATTTATTTATTTATTTATTTATTTATTTATTTATTTATTTATTTATTTATTTATTTATTTATCTCAGTACCCTCAGTACCCTCAGCACCAACAAGGCGCATTACAGAGGGGGGCAGGGGGTGGGGGTGTTTACAATACAAAGGTGGCAATTGAACAAGTATAGGACCCAGTACATTTTAAAGAGAAAAATACAAAGAAAAAGAAAGAAAAGAAAAACCGTGAGAAAACATGTCAAAGAGAAAGAAACCCAAGCAAAAACTCACAGACCAACTGATCACAACAGAGAAAAAGGAAAGAATAATTTGAAACAGTCGTTGCAACATTTGCCAATACGAAATTGTTCTTACGGCCCACCCGATTGGCGAAGCTCAATTTCCACAGTGCCTGGGCAAATAAATAAATAAATAAATAAATAAATAAATAAATAAATAAATAAATCTTAATTTTTGCCTGATGAGTACAACATACAGGGAAAGAATATAGCCTTGCATTCAAAGTTTATCTGCAGTAGTTTTTGAGACCTACACGGTGATACAGAGAATTAGAAGCGCCATGCCTTAACAGAGCAGAAATTCACATTTGTTGCGGAACCCGTGTGCCGTTAGCTGCGTAGGCCCTTTCCCTTAATCTGCAAGTGTGCTTGTTTTTTGAAGAACCATAATTACGTCGAAATGTCACCGAGTTCGAATGGCTTGCTTGAGCCCAACTAATGCCAAAGGGCTATGTGAGCAATAAATTAAAAACATAATATAGCGAATGTTGTGTTTGTGAATTTATTGCGTGAATTTTGCGATAAGTTAGCAGTATAATCAATCTTAAAGTTATGTAAAAAAATTTCAACTTGCGAACACACGCTCCGAGGGACGGGGAAGCACTGCTTCTGCATGCAAAACAGGAAAGCTTTCTTACATCACATATTGGAATCTTCAATCACACCTCTAGAATACGCATTCCAGAAATCGTAAGTGTTTTTCGCAAGCACGAGACTTTTTTTTATTTTTTGCTAATAAGCGTAACCCGAAGCAAACATAATGAGCGTTTGTGTTGCTCACTGATGAACTCGATCCTACTTTTACCTTTTGAGCGCAATAGAAAAATAAGAGTTAATGAGGATTTTTTTTTTTTCGGTTCACAGACACTTCTCCCGGTGCTGCGAAATTTTGCACCCTTCTGTAAGCCCGGGCAACCTGTGTTAAAAAAAGTACATGAATTGTGACTACGAAAATAAAAATTAGGAAAGGCTAGATGCGGCAGCTGCGAGTGCACTCACATCGAAAAACAGAACTCGTCTTGCGGAAAGCCAGGAAATGGAGCAACGAAAACCGTTACTTCGCGCAAGACTGTCTGTTCCCGACGTGAAAGATTTCCGGTTAAATGCGGCCCGACATCAGTGTAAGCCGCGCTTGGCCAAGTTCAATAAGGAGACCTCCTCGGCATCGCTTAAAAAAAAAGTGGGCATTAAGTGAAACCATGAACTAAACGCCAAACAGTACATGCGCATGTGAATTTTTAGAAAAAAAACTTTAAGAAGACGTCAAAACTTTGTTCGAGCAAACAAATAAAGGCGTCGTTATGGCAAGATCGTCTCGTTACTTCAGTGATAGTGCCATCCGGTACACGCAGATAGATCATTGTTCATTTCTTATAATGAATATACTGCATAGAAAAACGCGTAAGCGAAAAGAAATTAACAGAACAATTTCGAGACGCTTCGCGGGTAAAAATGACGCCCGAAAACGAACTGCTACACAATAAATTATTTCGCGTGATAATGTGACTAGTGCATCCGCAGGTCTCTTTCTTTCAGAACATGGTTCGCCAGATGAAGTTTCGCTGCAGACTGAGCGGGCGATATACATAGCACTCTATATCTGGCAAGACGGTACTGCTTCCATTTTTTTTTTTTTTTTTGCTCCAGCCTCCTCCAGTTCGTGCAGCAAGATGACGATGTGAATTTCATCTAGGTGCACAAACCAATGTGGCCGCGTTAACGAGACTTACCATGACCATGGCCTTTGGGATCACCACACCACAGGAAGCGAACAAAAGCCAATCAAGGATCGTCGCCATGAGTAAGATCGCAGCCTATACGCCGCGTGCCGCCTCTACCGCTCACCCCAACACTCAGTAGCACTGGACAGAGTCGGAATATATTAAACTAAAGGCAAACGAATATCATTCTTTTCTAATGCTAATCAAATGCCAATCAAATACGAATAGTAAGTTTTGAATAGTGATCCGAGTATCGGACAGGTTCAAACGCATACATTTACAACAGGTATGTTTATTTCGGTATAGTTACGTATCAT
The DNA here is from genome assembly GCF_023375885.2 of Dermacentor andersoni. Lineage (NCBI taxonomy): Eukaryota > Metazoa > Arthropoda > Arachnida > Ixodida > Ixodidae > Dermacentor > Dermacentor andersoni. The sequence continues at coordinate 15,113,772 of NC_092819.1, read as the reverse complement.
GCCTTTACTGACTTTTTTCCGTACAGTTGTACTTTTTTTCCCAAAAAGGACAGCTAACTATCAGGAACAAATGATCAGTTTTAAATGCAACGTCTGCAACTGTCAATAGAAAAAATGAAGAACAGCATGAGTAGCCTCTCAGTGACGTTAGAGCCTCGTTTCAAACAAGCCCTCCAAGAAAAACGGCCGTTGTATCCCTAGCTTTCAAATAAGACTAAACAAATAGTTGTCGAAAAAAAAAAAGAAATTGAGGTGAGAAAGAAAGACCTATTGATGGGCTTTTCTACCGTAGACACATGTTAAAGGACCCGTTGCAAGGGAAACATCACTGGTCGTAGCATAACGGATAAAGTTTTCACACAGCTAAATTTCCGAAAACGCTAAATGACAGAATGCAAGTAGAAATCAGATTGTCATGTTGGTCTCCACAATGAAAGAGTGAAGAAGCTTTAATTCGCCATTTCATTTCTTCATTTATCCAAAACTTTTGTCGTTGTCACACTTCTGATCATTAGCGATCATTTGTTCAGCAGACGGAGAACAGTAACTTGGCTTGAACAGTCAGTTGTTTCAAAAGATTTGATTAGTTTTGAGCATTCGAATATACCGAATAGTTCATTTTCGAATACGAATCGACTATTATACACGCGCTATTCGTATTCGTATTCGAAACTTCGAATATCCTCACACCACTATAAAAATGTTACTCTCTTTGTTGATCCGCATTCATGATGGGGTAATGGAAACTGACAACAGTGTGTTCCCTGATTTTTGGTGAAATAATGTGAGCAAATTGAAGGATTTCCGAAAAAAAATATTTCTTATATTTATGGTCAGGAAAGGGCAAAGGTCGAACAGACGACAGGAGAACACAGGAAAGCGCTTGACCTATGTTCTTGTGTCCCCTTTGGAAGTTGGAAATGCTGCCTGCTACTGCGTCGCCGGCTTCTCCGAAAAATAAAAGGATAATAAGGTGAGGTAATATGAAAAAAAAAAATTCCACAATAAAGCACATTTCGTAAACGTGCTTATAGAAGAAATATAGAAGAAAAAGAACACACCAACAAAACTGCGCATGCTGCAAATAAATGCGCATCAATCAATCAATCAATCAATCAATCAATCAATCAATCAATCAATCAATCAATCAATCAATCAATCAATCAATCAATCAATCAATCAATCAATCAATCAATCAATCAATCAATCAATCAATCAATCAGTCGATCAACGAACCGAGTTCCTAACCGCGAATACATGCCTACTCACCCAATTAACCATCTTATTTCATCAGTTCTGCCGCTAAGTTCAAATCAACATAGATCTATTTAATGTATAGGCAGCGCTAGATACTTATGTAATATAGCTAAATTGTTCCTAATCTTCCATGGTGGCCATATGTATAAATGCCGAATGTTTCTTTCACATTCGACTCCTTAAAGATGTGGCGACACCTTTTACCTTAATCTGAACAGTAGAATATCATAGCCGCTGAGCCCTATCAGCGGGCAGAATCTATTTTGAACATGCTCTTGTCTTGACCTGCACTGCGGCGTCCGCTCGAATCTCCTTTCCTTTTCATTATTTTTCTGCTGGTTCCTCTATATGAAGTTCTCTCTCTCTCTATCTCTCTCTCTCTCTCTCTATATATATATATATATATATAAACGAGGGGAGGCAGCAATTGAGTACAGCATTGCCGTAACGCTAGGTTGCCCCGTACGGTCAGCGTGCCTCACTTGTTGACACTCGGCTCACGTAGACGGCAGTGTGTCCTGCGGCTCGGTTGCTAGGCCGCATCGTTAAGCTGAGCGCTCACGTAAGCGCCTACAGTGTACCCGCGACTCATAGCGCCCGCGAACGCAAGAAAGGTTTATATAGAAATAGAAATGCCTTTTCATGAACGAGAACGTGAGGTTGTCCAGACACCGTACACAGCCTTGCGAGAGCGGCGTGCTATAAATGGTCTATCTTGCAAAAAGGCACTGCAGAGCGAAGGGGCACCTTAGGCGGAATAATTTATTCACTTCGTCATACTAGATTGACAGGGCACGAAAAAGAAGTCCCTTCGTTGACCAGTGCGATAATAAGTGATAATCTATCCTAACACGGGAAATTAAGGCTTACAGGCGTTTTTTCTAGCACTCAGTTTGACTAAGCAACTACATTTGCGGACACAGAAAGCAAGGCTTCTTGAAGAAGGGTGCTGCAGCTCAAGAATACGCACTATCTTCCACCTGAGAGTTTCAAAAACAAGTGATTTCGATTGCTGAAATTCATTTCACACCGGCGGTTCCTTAATGCGATGTCCTGCGACCGACGCACATAAATTAAAAGCATGCTTTGTTCACCACCTGATAATCATTGTCGTCGCCCAGTATCACCGACGTTTCTTCATAATGTTTTAAGATCGTCATATCCACTGCTATAGTACACCGACTATCATAGGGGACGTAATGGCGGGGATGATAACGATAATTACAAGAAATCCGGTGCCTTATTCTCCCAATGCGAAACTCGCCAAGAAGCCAGCTTCGTAGGCGGAATAGGTTTTTACAAGACTACAGTATTGACTACAACAATAAATTAATGCATTTAACTAAGTCATAGCAGAAATGAGTCATATAACGTTGCTATTTTAAAAAAAGTTTTCTTTTTTATACAAGGAAGAATAAATTCAGAGAAGTATTTTAATAGAGCGAACGTTCTCGCCGTATGGGCGGTGGGAATTACGAATGAAAGTGTTATAAATTGCTTTGTACTACATGCCTTTCTGCAATAAACAGTAATGTAATCTGCCAGAAACTAAAACGAAGAAGAAAAGTCCTTTTCTGATCCGGGGATTGAACTCGTGACCAACACATTCTTGAAGCATCCATACCGTGTACGTAAGAATGGTGACTAGGAGATTGCGGTGCGAAACGAAATTCAGTGAAAACTCAGTTGTGCATGCAGGAGCACGGAATAAGCAAATATGTTCAGCGGAAACCTGAAACCAAGTTTTGTGACAAAAATATTCATAGCTTTCTTTCTGAGAAACGCACATGTTTTTTTTTATTTTTTTTTATTGTCGCATGGAGCTATATTCAGTTGGATGACAATTTTCTCTTTCCTTAACCTTTTTCGCACATTGGGAATTATCGCAGAACCTTTTTTCCTGTCGTTTGCGTCTGTCCACAAATAGACGCTACAAGACAAAGTAATAGCAGAGGCATGTTCAAGCAATATTAATCTTGAAGAAATAAAATATAAGAGGCTTCTTCTCGATGCGTAAAAGCCGCGACTGAATATTTATTCGTTACTGTTTCATTCCTTTCTTATATAAACAGCACTTCTCTTTCACATCATACAACAGTGTCTTTTATGCTACCAGACTCTTCTTTCCACCCATAACGTGGCTCATATGTTGCTCCTGTATTCAGGAACAATACCTTCCTCCTCTTGTGCAGCAACGAGGCCATTCTTGCTCTGCGTACGAGCATCGCCGACAGTGCTGTACGCACCCCGACTGTGCCCGGAGGGGGGGGGGGGGGGGGGCTGCTTCGTTGTAATGACCGTCTTTGTCACTGCACACGCACATCGCCCCTCGCGGCTATGGCGGCCTGCAGCTGTTGAAACAGACTGTTCTGCTGAGGCGACCCCACCAGTCATCTGAGTGCCCAAGGCGCCATTGCGCTGACGAAGGCGCCACTGCGCTTTCTAAAACGGTTAGTACAAGCCGGTCATACAGGAAACGACAACCGTTAACAGACTTGCGCTAACGCTTTCTCTTTCCCTCTGCTGTGTTTCTAGCTTTCAATGCGTAAGGATTCCTTAGCGAGTGCCTCAGCAAAATCTGTCCGTCCCATGAAGCCTTATATGTGCAAAATAAGTGCATAAATCGGTCAACACATGTATTCGTTGCAACAGTTTAATGGTAATGATTGGTGGTGATGGGTATACTTGCATAAGCTAGCTAAAGAAATCATCAAAGGCGAAGTAGCCGCCAAGCCAAAGAATGTTTACGTATTAGTCTACAGAATCCTCAGAATTTCTGTAGAATTTTTTTTATTTGTTATTCACCATTCCACTCACCCTAGCGTAAGGCAGAAAACCTGATTTTTCATTCTATTTGGTTCTCACTGAATCTCACTGAAATTATACAACAAAGCTTTGCTTAACGTAGATTCTAACAAGTGAGTTACATCTATCACAATTTTTGTGGGTATAGGACATACATTTCATAAGGGAGAAAACACATGCTGCCGCAATGTTCCATGGTTTATCTGCACGATTTACGCACAAGTTCTGTATTACAGTAGGCAATTGTCTTTGTGTTTGATTGTTACATAAGTGTTGGTATCGTATTATTGCTCTAAGGCGAATTGTAAAAGGGCACAGTACTCGCCAAAAATTACTAATGTTTCGTTTATTTGCAGTGATGACTAAAGTACCTGTTTTTACATTATTTTTTAAGCTTAATGCATTCGTGGCTGGCAGGTGAGGTAAAGCAAGAACGCCCTTTGTCATATAGGTAGCACAAAAATGACACGAGTTAAACGAGAGAAAATCCGGCATTCATCTCTTTCTTATAAATAATAATTGTGCTACCAATAACACAAAGCGTCCCCAATAAAATCAGCACTATAAGCTGTATCCAGCAGTATGCTCTACTCAAGTAGCTGACTGTGTAGCAGCGATGGGAGCTCGACCTTTACGCTATCGCGTGACGGTAAAATTTTTTAGCGTATGGCGAAAATAGTTTGGCAATTTAGAAGTTATTTGAGAGACACTGCTCAAGTGACGTTAATTGCATTGTAGGCAAGGATTTAGACGAGCCGGGATCTCCACTATGCGTAAACCCTGCACTTCGAGAATATTCTATGCGACTCGTGCGGTGATCCTTTCAGCTTAAGGAACCGATGTCGTGTATAGCGTGGAGCTTCACTAAAGATTAGTTCCGACGGTCACCATCTCCCTTTCTCGAGATTGGACGCAGGAAATCACTTTTGTACGGAATCTGCTCCGATTGCGTCCTAATTCTTGTGGCATGGTCGCTTGGCCCCTCCTACCAATGACATATACCCATGCTCTTTGAATAAGGATTGTCGGCTTTTTATTTCCTTCAAAAGTGACAATCGCACTTATAGAAGACGCTAGCGCTAATGCCTCGAAAAATATCACTGACTTGAGCTAGCCAGATCAATTTCCCCAAACAAAACAAAGAGCGACTCGACACAATTGCAGAGATGAGGAATGAAGAAAGCTGAGCAAATTAAGCCGTGAACAAAAGTCGGGCAAGGGACTCGCATCTTAATGCGTGCCGCGCAAATACAAACAGGAACATGCTGTATTTAAACGAGAAGATTAAAATAGATGAAAACACAGTACAGTAAGGTGCCCACGAGTGCATCAGGTTCCTCAGTGTCCGCTGTCGCAGTAGTGCTTCACATAAGTTGACAGGAAGGGGAGCGAGCTAAAATGAACAAACTAATTGAAAAGCGAACGTACTTTCCTGCTCGCAGCATTTTGTTCTTGTCATGCTCTTTCACTGTTTTGGTAACTCACGCACAACGCCACAAATAAGAACGATAATGTCGTTTGTTTCGGTTCTTGCAAAACAAGAACAGTGACTTGTGTGCGTGTGAGAGGGATAAATAACATTTATTATTGCCAAAGGAACTGAGGCCTGTGTCAGGGCCTCTTGACCCAGCATTTTCCTGGGGTGTTGCATCAAAAGCGGCGATGCGTTTCGCAAGTGGCGCATTCCTGAAACATTGGAGGCTTGGAAGGAGGGAGGGGTGCTGGACGTATCTGTCTAACATACCGGTGAGTATCCAATGGGGGCGCTCAAACCACGAACCTCCCGCAGCCAAACATAGTTCCGTATCCACAGAACTAAAGTCTGCGGAGGCTTCCCTCTGACAAAGCACATGGTTTCTTCCGTAAGTTTATGCGCTGTCGTTGTGAAGAGGGATGTGCCCCGAACATTTTTCAGTCTAAGGTGTTGTTGAGTACAGACAAAATGTGTAGCAATACTTTGTTTTCTCACTTAGTGGTGGTTTTGTTCAATGAACGAATGAGTGAATCTGTCTATCAATAACTGAATGAGTGAAGAAGTTAAGCCTTCACGTGAATTCAACAGAAGAAATAAGTGAACAACCGTGAAGAATAATTTGATGCTGCGAATAAATAACATGCCCTTTGACATTTTCAACATCAAAGAACACCTGCACGGGTAGCCAATGCTTCCTCATACTAATACTACATAATTATACCAAGCTTAGTGGATTACCCTTTCGTGGTTATTGCTTTCGTGTCAGTGCACGTCTAGCCACATTATAAGTAAAATAAAATCAAAAGAGACAGAAGACGCAACAGGATCAGGAAAACCGCCTACCATGCACCGAGACAGCATTACCGCATCCTCCTGCATAACCATAGGTTCATATTTCTCTGCCAGTGTTCAATAGCAGCGTACCTTCAAGTTTCAATTCGGTTATTTCTTAATGCTTCTTTTAGGTGCTGCCACAACACAGTCAGTGAATGTGGGTGTTATTAATCACCGTTATCTACCTGATTCATGAGCACCGACTCCCGCTTGGACGCAAGTTGTTTTGACAGTCTAGCCATATTTCAAGCACCGCGCAAGCTCGCCCGCCAACTGTGCCGACCACGGAACTATAAAAGTGGCTAGCAAAGAACATCTAATTTCCACGAAGGCGCACCCTGTCCGACAATATTCCAGTATGGCCGCCTCGCTATCGCATCAGTTTCAATGAGAAATGGACCCGCACCTTGTGCTCCTCTTCATTTCACTATGTTTCACGATATGGCAATTGGCTTGGCTTAATTTTAAGATGGCTTGTTGCTGGGAGCGTTGGTTCAAATTTAAAAGAACATAATAGCATGAACTGCAGGTGACCCAAGAGAAAAACCACACACTCTTCGCACTACTACATCTTCTACATGACTTTAATTTCCGCTTTAGTTGGGCGCTCTTTGGTGATATCTAGCTCTTGAGTTATAAAGCACCAGGTTATCATAATAATTATTTATTCTTGGTTTTAGCTCGCTCAGTAACCACTGTGGGTGTCACAGTAAACACTCCCGGACTCATTTAGAGGGATTTGTTTGCTTTAGCATCTGATAAAATTACATGACGGAGACAGCTCGCAGTTAACCCACATCGCGTAACGAACATGCCGTCTGCATTCTCGTGAATTTGTCTCTTCAACACCTGCAGCAAGAAACTTCAGGCCATTCACTGGTATGGTAGAGTTTCTCGCTGAAAACAACGGATCACTATAGCGGGCGATTGCGAATGTTTCATCAAAGGGAAAAAATTCGGGGACATCTCAGCACTTTTTATGAGGTGTGAATACGAAAGCACTAATCTCCAATTTAGCGCCGCTGAGCAGTCTTTAGAGTTTTGCGCTGCGAGAAATGTTTGTGCTAATGCTCGTTCCACCGTCGTGTATTGGAAGAGTTGACGACGATGGTGGCTTTCGTTGCCTGTCTCTTCGTTTGTTTTGCTGCGTTCGTCCGATCCCTTAGTTTGTCTGCCGTGTAGTGGCATGAACGGCCGCGTTTCGCTACTGCCAAGGTTGCGGCCACCGACGATGTAGATGCTTCAGAATCCATGGCGGTACGGGCCGCCCGAGCCAGCTAGCGCGAGCCAGCACCAGGAGCGCGCGAGGCGCGGGTGGCGCACTATAACACGCAGTGCAGGGCCTGCACTGTCATCGCAGAGGCACCGCTGCACTGCCGTAAAATGCGGCGCCAGTGAAGTTATATCACTCTCAGAATGGTAGCACAGATATTGTTTTGCATATTAATAGTCTGAGAAGATTTAGGGTAAAAGGCATTTACAAGCTATAATTCAAAACAATTGTGAGGAGCGATTCAGCCAAGAACGTGAATCCTTGTTTGAGCACCTTTGGCAGTTTAATAGTCAAGCATTTATCTTTCATGTATGGCTCGCATAAACATATAGCATACACATATCTAAACCTATACGGAACGGAAAGGCAACGGGGACGCCGGCGTTCGTAATTCGTCTGCGGTATCCATATAATTGCTATTTCAAAAAATATTATCAGTTCTGCCCAAAGGCAAAGCTTCGGAAGTGACAGCTGTTTGGTAAGTGTTCTGTTGCGAACCCAAAATGCGGACGAATTCAGAGATTTCCAAGAGGATTGAAGCAATTGAGACTAAACTGGGAACTGAATGCAGCCAATTCGCTGACGACATTCTCGGTAAATTTCTGTTAAAGTTGCAGTTCACTGGGCTTGATGCTGTTGAACTAAAACAGCAGGTTGAAACCCTGGAAGCAAGTATCGGTGTCTTAAATAACATCGTTGAAGAAATGTGCGATGAAAAACTCAAACTTACAGGTGACAACAAAAAGCTCATCGCAGACAACAAAGCACTGTCTGAAAGGGTTGCTGAGATGAAACAGTACTCTAGAATGAACAATGTTGAGGTCATAGGCGTCCCCTGCACCCAAGAGGAGGACTGCATTGCAGTCATGCAAGCCATTGGCACTAAAATTGGGTGCCCGGTAACGGCTGCTGACATCGATGTAGCTCATCGGGTCCCTACAGAAGTGCAAGACAAGAAAAACATCGTGGCTAGATTCTGTTCTCGCCAAAGAAGGATGAATTTTTGTCAGCAAGGCACATAAGGCTAAGCTTCACCTGAGTGACATCAGGGTCAAAGCTTTTGTTGACAGTGCGGTCTACGTCAATGAGCATTTGACGCAACGAAATAAAGCGCTCTTTTCAAAGGCGCTGGCTTTGAAGAAACAACACAAATGACAATTTCTCTGGATCAGCAACTGCCAAATCAAGGCTAGAAAAGCCGAGAAAACCAGAGTGTACCGCACTGCTGATGATTCAGACCTAGTGGTCATTAACTAATCGGCATTAAGTTTGTTCTTCTCTTAAACCCTTTCTTCCATCATGGCGTCATATTTCACAACGAGTGAGTTAAATGACTTCCTTCAGAATAGTAATCGCTCTCTTCTTCATTTCAATGCGCGCAGCCTCCGTAAACATCTCGATGACTTCCAGAATCTGCTTTCAACACTTTCTTTCACGTTTTCAATTATTGCAGTCTCAGAGACCTGGCTTAGCGAAGATGATAAATACTTGTACTGTTTCCCTTCTTATAAATCAGAGTATACACACAGACAGTTCAGCAACTACGGCGTCGCAGCTGTCTATATCTCGTCCGGAATCCCGTACAAAAGAAGACTCGACCTCACGATAAATATTCAAAACTGTAACAGTATGGTTAAAATTCGATCCTAACTTTCTTAACACCGATGATAGAAACTTCATCTTTGATTGCATTTACCGCTCACCTTCCTCTTCAATTCTAGACTTTTGTATTTCTCTCGAAAAAATAATGGCAATGTTATCGGCTGAGACAAAAAATGTAATAATTATGGGTGATATGAACATAAATTTAATGGAGTCATCCCCGAGCTCTGTCAATTATTCGTCTTGTTTCCAGAGTTTTGGTTACGAATGTCTTATTAATATCCCTACTCGTTCAGTTCTTGAGGGTTCTAACGCTCTAATCGATCATGCGTTGTCTAATCTTTTGAAACCACCTGATGCAGGAGTACTTGAAAGTGGCATTACTGACCATTTTCCCCTTTTTCTGCGCACTACATCTGCACATTGTTCCTATTCCAATTCTTACACCAAACTTGTTTTTAATAAAAAATTGTTCTCAGCAGCTGTATCTCACACTGACTGGTCTTTCGCTCTTGACACAAATGATCTGCAGGTAGCCTCCTCGCGATTTATAACAAAATTGATATCATACTATCATACCTATTCTCAGATAAGTAAATGCAGAAAGAAAGTGGCTTCACCTCAAAATCCCTGGGTCAGAGATAGTTTGCTAAAGGCCATGCGCACACGAGAAAACCTGTATAAAAAAAAAACTAAAAGACAAGCACTCAATATAAACCTACATGTGCGGTACAAGAAATTTTGCAACACACTTTCTTCACGGCTTAAAAAAGCTAAAACCAAATATTAGGAAGAAAAAAATACTTAGATGTGGTTCTGATGTAAAAAAAATGGCAAATAGTGAACTCTTTTTTGAATAGGAAACAAGGAGCGGATAGCATAACTAAAATATCCCACGATGGTAATTCTTATTTCGAACTTCTTAAGATTGTGGATGCTTTCAGTAATTTCTTTTTTGCTAATAAATCCACTCAAACCCAACACAACTTATACGCATCAAAGCGCCTTCCACATTCATGTTATATGTTTCCAACCACTCCTGATGAGGTGGTATCGGTAATCAACAACTTAAAGTTAACTAGTGCTGGACTGGACAACATTCATCCTGGTCATGTTAAAATTATTTCTAAACCAGTATCATTTGTACTGTCTGAAATTATTAACCTCATGTTTAAAACAGGCACATTTCCTCGCGAGCTTAAACGTGGTAGGGTTATTCCAGTTTTTAAGAAAGGCGATCGGCCATTGTTATCTAACTACAGGCCAATCTGTGTTTTAACCTTTTTTAGCAAAGTCTTCGAAAAAATAATCAAAGCACGATTGATCAAATACATAACCAAATTTAATATTGTTTCACCTGACCAATTTGGATTTCGATCCGGTTACTCTACTCACCTAGCACTTGTATCTCTTACTGATCAATTGAAGTAAGGCCATTGATAACGGTAAATTCGCAGCATCCTTATTTGTAGACTTTTCAAAGGCATTTGACAGCATTGACCACGATATTCTTTATCTTAATCTAGGTTCAATTGGTATCACAGGTCCTCCTTTACTACTATTACGCAGCTACTTACGAGACAGATACCAGGTTGTTACTGTTTCCGATGCTCATTCTAAACCTAAAATGACTAATTTAGGTGTACAACAAGGATCCATATTGGCCCCATTACTCTTTTTACATTATAATAATGATCTACCTAACTGCCTCACATCTTCTAAATGTATACTATACGCCGAGGACACAACAATTACGAATTCTGGCGAATGTCTTTCAACGGTAATAACCAAGCTTAATAGTGATCTTTATAACTTGTTAGAATGGCGCAAAATGAATAGACTTACCATTAATCCTACGAAAACAAAATTTATTTTATTGTCATCTCAAAATAAATCATCACTATGCATTCCGCCCATTTCCATTGGTAATCATTTATTGCCAGCAAGTGAAGAATGCACGTACTTCGGTGTTATTATTGACTGTAACCTAAAATTTCATCGCCATATAACGCATATTAAAAAGAAGTTATCACATGGAATACGCATTCTCATCAGGGCGCGTCCATTTTTTTTTCGCGACCTGTGTTGCTCTCACTCTATTTCGCGTTTGTACACTCTCACATTAACTACTGCATAACCTCCTGGGGTAACACGTACACTACTCACCTCAAGCCGATACAAACCATCCAAAATCAGGCAATTAGAATAATAACGTTGAATCCACACACCGCCAATGCTAAACAGTTACTACAACCAAATAACATTCTAGACGTTGCAGCCCTTGCCAAGTACAACCTTGCGACTTTTCTTTTCAAACTAATAAATGACAAAATATCATTATCGCTAATTCCTATATCATCTCCAACAAACACTAACTCAACTCGTTTTGCGCTGCATAATAACTTCATTCTGCCCAAAGTGCGCACTAATTATGGGAAATAGACAGTTGACTTTGCAGCCATATCATCATGGAATTTGTTACCATTTATCATAAAACTTCTGAAACCCCATCGATATTGTGATGAACTGAAAATTTTTCTGTTTGGTTTTGGTTTTAGACTTGCCATTCTTATGTACTCCAACATGTAATTATTTTTTTCTTTAATTTCTTTCTCTTTCTTCCTATTTTACTTTAGTTTTATCTAGTTTCGAAATATTGCTTACAGCCGTTATATTGTCTATTAATTACTTCATCTACTTAGATTTGTATCTCATTATTTATCATTACTGGAATTGTACCAATTGAGCTGTTGCTTGCCAAATGAACTTTTATGTTAACCATGAACAGGAGGTCCCAATGCAGATTTAACTATGGGACCTCCTTCTGTACACCTCTATCTGTATATTATTTTTATGTAATAATAAAAAATTGATTGATTGATTGATTGATTGATTGATTGATTGATTGATTGATTGATTGATTGATTGATTGATTGATTGATTGATTGATTGATTGAAGGTTTAGTGTTGCGCAGAACACGTCTTAAGACACTGGCGTGATGAGGAGCATGCCAGTGACGTTGAAGGTGTCGCTGTCACCTGGATGGTGGACGAGATGAGGTCGTTGTAAACACCGTCGATGTTAGTCAGCGCCCAAAGGCAGGGTTACATAAATTTAGCTTGACGTTCGACACGGTGTGCCATGCACACAGCTGCACAGCAGGAACGCTAGCGCATGTGCGCACGACACTTATACCAACATAAATAGCCAAAACACAGAAGATGGCTCCGCCAAAGCCTATTGAGCGGAGCGGAACGGGACAGTGCTTCCACTTGGCTCCGTCACTCCTGGAGGTAAATTCGCACGTCGCGTCTTTAGAAGATTTCTAATATACCACGCGCGAGCCGCGCGTGCATGCTTCGTTAATAGCAGCATAGGATGACAACGCCGGGGCTTCCAGCGCCCGTAAAATTCTATCGCAAGAAAAAAGAAGTCGCAGTTTCGCCCAAAAGGCGAAGGATCGATTGCAATAGCAAGTTAGTAGACAGTTGCACGAAGTAAGGCGCCCTATACCGTAAAATTATTCCAATATGTTTTTGTTCCAATCTCCTGACATCAAATTTGCGAAACCACCGACGCAAGCACCGGGCGGTCACCCGCAGGGTTGCCTGAATAGATCAGTCAAACGCTCTCCTCGTTCATAGGAGGTCACTTTTGTTTGCTTGAAAAACGAATAACATTGCCTACACTGAGCGGCTTGTCGTATCTAATTGGCTTGCAAGAGGCGAGGAAAACGCTCAAGTGGAGAGGGATTCGACGGGGCAGAACCAGTGCACTGAATATCGATAACTGAATGAAGAGGGTGGTGCCGGCGTCTGCGATTGGTCCACTTTCCCTTACTTAGCTTGCGGTGGCTGGTCGAAAATCGCGGCGGCATGCAACGGAAGCTTAAGAATGATGCTAAAACGGATCCTCAGCAAAAAAGAATTGGCCGAATGAGTTCGTAAACGTGCCGAAAGTGCTCGAAAACGTTACACGGCCACGCAAGAAGTTTTATTATGCGCAAATAAACCCATGCTCTCTGGCAGGTGCGAGTAACCAGCGCCTGAGCGATCGGCGGCAGCCATCTATTATTCATTTCGGGACGGGGCAGCTTGCGGCTATTCAAAAGAAAATTCAGTTTTCTTCGGCATATTATATGCATCTTTAATGCGTACACGTCATTTTGGCGCGGTGAGTTTTCGTGATTTTGTGACGTCACTTGACAGGCAGGTGAAGTGGGTGCAGCCCGAAAACTTTTGACCAATAACCGGGGGCTAATGACAAAAAGGCGTCGAATCAGAAATGACTGTTTTTCTTTTTTCGGTCAATTCATGCATAATCAGTGTGTACACATCATATCAGATGGGGAGGTATCGCGGTTTTCGTGATGTCGCGTGACAGACAGGTGAAGGGGGGGGGGGGGGGGGGGGGGTCCAAAAAAGCTTTTTGACCCATCGCGGAAGGCTAATAGCAGAAATGGAATAGAAAAGTTTGGAATAGTTTTACGTTATAGCGTCCAAGGATACTAGCTTTATCGGCCCTATAAAGATGGAAATGTTCGCTTACTAACTGAATTAACGAGCATGGTGTCAGCGCGCACAAGCAAACATGAACACATCAAACTCTATGACCGCGGACACACGCTGTCAAAACGCTGGCGTCAGCAAGCGCGGCAGCAGCAGCGAGAGAAGTGACCTTTGCGCCGTGTATCGCTTCAACGCAAGCTAAGCGGCGAGAACCCAGCAAGCACAAAGGTATGAGCCGTCTGCACATCGCTTTCAAGATATGGCGCGGGCGACCGCGCGGGGCCGCGCAAAGTACGTAGTGGCTGGCGGAGTAGAAGCCGCCTTCCCCCTTTCCTTCCCGCGCTGCATCCCCGCTTTTCTTCTTTTCGCGCGCAAGAATGAGGCGCGATCGTCAGTTCCCCTAGCGCCCGGCCGCAAAATATGCAGTTGCTGCCGGAGCACAACAATGCCCCCCCCCCTCTCCCTCCCATCCTTGCACGAGGGTTTCGCGCGAGGGAAGACAGCGCATTTTCTCCTCGCTTCCCTCCATCGCGCGCGCCAGATTGAGCCGCCATCGCCAGCTTTCCTCGCATGCTTTCACTCGCACATACAGCATACGGCACGCGGCGATTGTGTTATCGCCCTTGGGCTTCATACGGAACATCACGGCGACGGCGACGGCAGAAATGCGCCTGGAGTGTCCATATAATTGCTATCGCAATAAAGAAAACGAGCACAACTTTACAAAATATGCCCACGATGAGCTTATATTTTCATCATTTTCCACCTTCAGGGCGGATAATTCGGTGTGCGTTCCCCGCAGGGATTAAGTGAAGGCAACGAAAAGTGGAATCCTAATGGCCTCAGTTAGCCCAGTGCGAATACGAACATCTTTCGTCTTTAGAAAAGTCACTGCTACTGTAACGGTTTCGGCGTCTAAGTTTGACAAACCACTTCCAAAGTACGTACTTAATCTGCGTTATTTTTCGCCATCAGAGCAAGAGCGTCAAGAAAATTTATTGTGTAATGGACCATTTCTTGCAGCAGAAGCCAGAATTCAGGTATAGCCAAAGGTATAAAAATTAAGAAAGTGTGCTTCAGTATTTAATACATTTGTAAATATCTCTTTAATCGTTTGCGCGTAATTGTCGACGTTGCACAACCAGCATGCTTTCTTATAGGTGTGCAATTCTGATCATCGCACGCGGCCATTTGTCCTCGCATGCAGCAAGCGGCGATTTGCACATAGCCGGGGTAAAACGCCTCACCGCCGTTGCAACAAATAATAAATGCGCAGAGAGCACGAAGGAGCGCGTTCGCCAGCGAATCCGCGCAGGCATCGCTTCAACGCCTCATCGCCAAAGCCGCAGCCGGCGCACCTCGTTACTCTTACTTCCCTGACCGCACATGCAGAAATGCGTACCTAAGCAGGAATAGGAATTCTGCGTGCAAGGCCGGCTACGAAGCATAGTTACCATTAGGTGGCGTTGCCTCTATTCACCCCAACTATCGCTATCATCACAACTCCATCATTCGCTAAGACGACCAGCACATTTCGCGGGTTAATGACGGCTAATTGTGTCGTGTTTGACCGGCTTGAGGGCTCCATGGAAATTGTCTGTGCTTATTAAACCTGTATTTGTTTTCTAATACTTATCTCTCTTTTTTTTTTTTTTGCTTCAGGCAACAGCCCGGTTATGTCCCAAATGATAGGCTGCAGTAGGGTGCGCTGACGTTCAAGAAATGCCAGACGATTCTGGAATTTTCTAACGTTGGTCTCGTGTATGGCCGCTGGGCCCAGTCACCAATCCAGTTCGTATTTCTTATCTTGTTATTGTTGTTGTTGGCTCTTACATTTTAAATATTCCTTACTAAACATGAAAGCGCTTCTTAAGACAATAGAGGGGCTGACAGCTAGCAACAAGTTCAATGATTCTGTTATTACTATATTTCACATAGATTTGCAGATGACAAAATTGATGAATTTGAGACTTTCTGCCAGTTCTCTATTGGGAGTAGGCAAAGAAAGCTTGGCTTTCATAATTCTTGTTGTCCTGCTTTTGTCCAAAAAGGTTTGCACAACGCAAGTTTCTGACAGTGTAATCGCAATCCTTACTTTCCTTCTCAGCTGCCCGATGCCGACTTTCAGCCGAGTCTCATATGACCGAGTTTTTATATGAAATGTAGGAACTCATTGTATACAGTTTGGATAGATCTAAACCCGATAACTTTCGCAAAGGTAAAAATTTTCCAGTTTTAGATGTCACCAGCCCAAGTTACAAAAATCTGAGAACACCTAAGCATTTCATATGGGGGCTAAATGCGAAAGCATCAATGTTCAAATGAACGCCACTGAGCGGTACTTCGAGTTGTGAACTCCTCGCCGGCAAGCGAGCGCCTTAAGACGCGTGGCGAACTCCTCCCAGATAGGACAAGACCGGGTCACTTCAATGCGTGGCGTCATACTTTCTTGCCCGACTGCCATAGAATCTGATGGGGACGCTCCCGAGTAAACCGTGGTGATTTTGACGTCACCACTTCCGTCACGCCGGGCTTGCCTATGAAAATTTCGGTCCAAGTAGCATGACGTCATTAAGCAGGGTGACGTCATGCTACGTCACTCTGCATCCAAGTTGGTAAGACGCAGGGCATCTGAGAACGGGATCGTCGGTTCGACACTCACTGCCAGCAAAGTTTTTCCTTTCGAATTTCTTCTGTTTTTTATACGTTAACTTCTTTATAGCGATTACAGAGGTGCAGTTAGGATGCAGGCAAGAACTTGCACGGACAAGGAACGGCGCGGATAACACAGGATTGCGAAAGTGGGAGTGACGTGGCGTTGCGGCGATGCCCTTTCCTCTGACGCAACACCTGGCGTGCTAAGCCTCAGCAGGTATTCCGTTTCGCCCGTTCTGCTCCGTCGAGGCACGCTCGTGGCGTGGCGTCTCGACCAACGGGCATCTATGTGCCCTTTTTCGCTTGCCTAGACGACAGACTTCGACTTTTTCACGCAATTGGCCATTTCATGATTTCAGACCTATAAATAGTTAGTCACGCCGAATATTAGAGGTAAATAGTTTCTGCCAGACCTATAATAGACGTCGTCCAGAGAGAAATTCAAACGACTAAAGCACTGGTAACTCTGGCGCTAGACATCGCGATACAGCATGCAAAGATTACGCTCCTCGCAGTAAAGTAAATTTTGTCCCTATAATTTTATATTGCATCGATGCTTCCATCGGAACTAAATAAAAATTACGAAAAGCTCACGCATCATGTATCGTATGTTTCACGTATCACCTTTTCTTTTTCCATGTATCAATGATTCCGCCACTTTATAGTTGATGATGTGTACGGTAGACTGTCAAAAAATCGTCAGCGCATCTAATGGTGATTTCATTCTTTGCCGTTCTATGTCGACTAGCAGGATAGTAGTTGCAGTATGCCCAGAACAGCTTTAATTATTCCTTTCATTCTTTTTGTATTTATGACGTACAGAATATAAGATATAGCGTGGCAAAGTAGAGTAATAAATTTAATGAGCACGAGACGGAAGCCTGTATGGCAATGTTGCACTAGAAGCCACGGCTAGTTTACTATAATACATTCTAAATATTTAAGTTCTGCAGTTACGTCAGCAATCGGATGTGAGAAAGCGCGTTATCCCCTCTTCACTCCCTAATTTCTCTACCAGCCTCTCCGCGCGCACAGAGGCACCAGAAGTTGAAAATGAACAACGGCTGCACACGGCGTGATTTTGGGAATAGAAAACGCGCTGAACTGATTTAAACGAACAATGCCCCTGGGTCAGTTTGCATTACCATTGTTGTTCACGGCAGGAGCAGGATAAGTACTCGTAAGGACGCGGGAATAAAACGAGAAGTGCACAGCAGACCAAGGACGAAAAGGTACGACAGACACAAGTGCTGGCTTCCAACTAAACTTAATTTCTCTGAAACACAAATAAGCGCATACGGTTACGAGATCACAAAGGCAACAAACTGCCGAAACAAAACAAAAATAACGTCTCCAATCTCTACTATCTCCCTACAAGCATCGAATGTCGCATAAGTTAAAGATTGGGCAGCGGGCGGGGTTTCTGAAGATTACTCCCCTCCGCATAGACTGTTGTCAGTTGTCAGACATGTCAGATGTCTGTCACAACTTCAAGTACAGCTTCGGGCTGTCCAAAGGGCCTGCGACAGGGCTGAAGATCATGGTCTTTCGGCCCCGGTGCGGGTGCGGCCCGCGACTACGACAACGTAGTGCCTTAGGACCAAATAAAGTTTCTTGTCCGTAGGATAGACTGTCAAAACATCGTCAGCGCATCCAATGATGATTTCATTCTTTGCCGTTTTATGTCGACTAGCAGGATAGTAGTTGCGGTATGCCCAGAACAGCTTTAATTATTAATTACATTACGTTTGTGTTTATGACGTACAGAATACAGGATATAGCGTGTCTGTCTGTCTGTCACGACATGCCCTGCTAATAAGTAACCGCCCACGTGTACAAGCACAGAAAGAGGTTTGTTGATTGCATAATAGAAGGGCAAGGTGGCGAGTATATGACATATGTCATATCATCATCATCAGCCTAGTTACGTCCACTGCAGGGCAAAGGCCTCTCCCATACTTCTCCAACTACCCCGGTCATGTACTAATTGTGGCCATGTTGTCCCTGCAAATGTCTTAATCTCATCCGCCCACCTAACTTTCTGCCGCCCCCTACTACGCTTCCCTTCACTTGGAATCCAGTCCGTAACCCTTAATGACCACCGGTTATCTTCCCTCCTCATTACATGTCCGGCCCATGCCCATTTCTTTTTCTTGATTTCAACTAAGATGTCATTTACCCGCGTTTGTTCCCTCACCCAGTCTGCTCTTTTCTTATCCCTTAACGTTACACCTATCATTCTTCTTTCCATAGCTCGTTGCGTCGTCCTCAATTTCAGCAGAACCCTTTTCGTAAGCCTCCAGGTATCGGCCCCGTAAGTGAGTACTGGTAAGGCACAGCTGTTATACACTTACCTCTTGAGGGATAGTGGCAACCTGCTGTTCATGATTTGAGAATGCCTGCCAAACGCACCCCAGCCCATTCTTATTCTTCTGGTTATTTCAGTCTCATGATCCGGATCCGTGGTCACTACCTGCCCTAAGTAGATGTATTCCCTTAGCACTTCCAGTGCCTCGCTACCTATTGTAAACTGCTGTTCTCTTCCGAGACTGTTAAACATTACTTTAGTTTTCTGTAGATTAATTTTCAGACCCACCCTTCTGCTTTGCCTCTGTAGGTCAGTGAGCATGCATTGCAATTGGTCTCCTGAGTTACTAAGCAAGGCAATATCATCAGCGAATCGTAAGTTGCTAAGGTATTCTCCATCAACATCTATCCCCAATTCTTCCCACTCCAGGTCTCTGAATACCTCCTGTAAACATGCTGTGAATAGCATTGGAGATATCGTATCTCCCTGTCTGACGCCTTTCTTTATTGGTATTTTGTTGCTTTCTTTGTGGAGGATTACGGTGGCTGTGGAACCGCTATAGTTATCTTCCAGTATCTTTACATATGGCTCATCTACACCCGGATTCCGTAGTGCCTTCATGACTGCTGAGGTTTCGACTGAATCAAATGCTTTTTCGTAACCAATGAAGGCTATATATAAGGGTTGGTTATATTCCGCACATTTCTCTATCACCTGATTGATAGTGTGAATATGGTCTATTGTTGAGTAGCCTTTACGGAATCCTGCCTGGTCCTTTGGTTGACAGAAGTCTAAGGTATTCCTGATTCTATTTGCAAATACCTTAGTAAATACTTTGTAGGCAACGGACAGTAAGCTGATCGGTCTATAATTTTTCAAGTCTTTGGCGTCCCCTTTCTTATGGATTAGGATTATGTTAGCGTTCTTCCAAGATTCCGGTACGTTCGAGGTCATGAGGCATTGTGTATATAGGGCGGCCAATCTTTCTAGGACAGTGTTCCCACCATCCTTCAACAAATCTGCTGTTACCTGATCCTCCCCAGCTGCCTTCTCCCTTTGCATAGCTCCTAAAGCGTTCTTTAACTCTTCCGGTGTTACTTGTGGGATTTCAAGTTCCTCTAGACTATTCTCTCTCACCTTATCGTCGTGGGTGTTACTGGTACTGTATAAATCTCTGTAAAACTCTTCAGCCACTTGAACTATCTCATCCATATTAGTAACGATATTGCCGGCTTTGTCTCTTAACGCACACGTCTGATTCTTGCCTATTACTAGTTTCTTCTTCACTGCTTTTAGGCTTCCTCCGTTCTTGAGAGCCTGTTCAATTCTATCCATATTATAGTTCCTTATGTCCGCTGTCTTACGCTTGTTGAGTAACTTAGAAAGTTCTGCCAGTTCTATTCTAGCTGTAGGGTTAGAGGCTTTCATACATTGGCGTTTCTTGATCAGATCTTTCGTCTCCTGCGATAGCTTACTGGTTTCCTGTTTAACGGCGTTACCACCGAATTCTATTGCGCACTCCTTAATGATGCCCATAAGATTGTCGTTCATTGCTTCAACAGTATGGTCCTCTTCCTGGGTTAAAACCGAATACCTGTTCTGTAGCTTGATTCGGAATTCCTCTAGTTTCCCTCTTACCGCCAACTCATTGATTGGCTTCTTATGTACCAGTTTCTTCCGTTCCCTCCTCAAGTCAAGGCTAATTCGAGTTCTTACCATGCTATGGTCACTGCAGCGCACCTTGCCGAGCACGTCTACATATTGTATGATGCCAGGGTTCGCGCAGAGTATGAAGTCGATTTCATTTCTAGTCTCCCCATTCGGGCTCCTCCCCGTCCACTTTCGGCTATCCCGCTTGCGGAAGAAGGTATTCATTATCCTCATATTATTCTGTTCCCCAAACTCTACTAATAACTCTCCCCTGCTATTCCTAGTGCCTATGCCATATTCCCCCACTACCTTGTCTCCAGCCTGCTTCTTGCCTACCTTGGCATTAAAGTCGCCCATTAGTATAGTGTATTTAGTTTTCACCCTACCCATCGCCGATTCCACGTCTTCATAGAAGGTTTCGACTTCCTGGTCATCATGACTAGATGCATGGGCGTAGACCTGTACAACCTTCATTTTGTACCTCTTATTAAGTTTCACAACAAGACATGCCACTCTCTCGTTAATGCTATAGAATCCCTGTATGTTACCAGCTATGTTCTTATTAATCAGGAATCCGACTCCTAGTTCTCGTCTCTCTGCTAAGCCCAGGTAGCACAGGATGTGCCCGCTTTTTAGCACTGTATCTGCTTCTTTTGGCCTCCTAACTTCACTGAGCCCTATTATATGCCATTTACTGCCCTCGCCTCACTAGATAACGTTCTAGCGTTAAACGTTGCCAGGTTCATATTCCAATGGCAGCCTGTCCGGAGCCAGGGATTCTTAGCACCCTCTGCAGCGTCGCAGGTCTGACCGCCGCCGTGGTCAGGTGCTTCGCAGCTGCTGGGGACTGAGGGCCGGGGTTTGATTGTTGAGTTCATATAGGAGGTTGTGGCCAAGTACTGCACCAGGGTGGCCAATCCTGCTCTGGTGAGAGAGTGCGTTACTGGTTCTGGTCACCGGGATCAGGCCGCACTCCAGGCCTGCTTGTGCAATTTTCTCAACACACGGTTTTTTTTTTTGGTATTTTCCGGTGGAAAATTGTGCGGCCCGGTATTTGAATCACGGTCCTCTTGCACGGGAGGCGGATACTCTACCGTCCCCGCAGGAGTTAAATTAAAAATTAAATTATGGGATCTTACGTGACAAAACCACTTTCTGATTATGAGGCACGCCGTAGGGAAGGACTCCGGAAATTTCGACCACCTGGGGTTCTTTAACGTGCACCGAAATCTAAGTACACGGGTGTTTTCGCATTTCGCCCCCATCGAAATGCGGCCGCCGTGGCCGGGAAGCGATCCCACGACCTCGTGCTCAGCAGTCTAACACCATAGCCACTGAGTAACCACGGCGGGTCCCGTAGGAGTTGTACGCCTCATTTAGCCTACAGTGGTGCCCTATTTGATCAGTCAAGGTGGACCAATCGGTTATACCGCACGGATGGCACTCGGCTAGAGAACCTGGTATTTATGACCTGCACATGTGTGGCCATACATAATTGAAGATATATATCTTTCTTTTTTTTTAGGAGGGTTCCCGTACAGTGATAAAATAAAAGAAAAGACATTAAAAAGAAAGAAAAAAAAAGAAAGAAAAGGGAGGGAATAGGGAACATAACAGGTGATTTGAACTCGTGACCCTTGGATGTTGCCCGGAAATATAGCTCAGTCGGTTGGTACTCAGTCGGTTGGTAGCTCAGTCGGTTGGTACACGCTACTTTCAAGCGCCACAGCTCCTGCTCCGAGCCTCACACTTACGTGGAAAGGGACTGATGTTGTCCGCGACAGTCTGATGTTGTCCGCGATACTTTCTTGGAAAAATGGCCGCCCGAGGAGAAGAGCGAACTCGAGCGCATTTGGAGACTAGGAAAACTGCCTTAAAATATTTAGACTTGAGGGAAAGCTTCGTTAACAAACTATAACACGGCAATCAGCACTCGTATACGACGAGAGAAATTATTGAGAGGTGGAAAGTTCCCTTGAAATAAATATGGTTTGCGAGACAAATGCTTGTAAGTATTGAACCTCTTAAAAGTTTAGGGGGAATATGCGCTCGTCGCACGAGATATCGTCCGCACGAGACCACCACCAGGCACCTTACTGAGACGTGGAGGGCTCTGCGGCCGGAACAAAGCCTCCCGTCTCCGCCGGCCAAGAGGGGAAAACGCGCTTTCCGATCGCTCAAGGTTGCGCGGACATAGTATAACTCTAGCGTCTAGGAAAAGCTTAACCAGGTGCGATGGCGGCACGCATAGCGTGGGAAGCTAGCCGCCAGAATAACTATCTCAAGGACTGCTGCTGACGAGGGCGAAATATCTTCGTGTAATTATATACTCGCCATCTTATACTCGCCACATCTTAGGCCACGCGGGAGGGAGATATTTCCCTCTCGCGTGGCCTAACATACGTCGGAAAAACGTGCAAATGCCTTAATATACGATTACAACAACACAATCTAAAGGTGGAGAAAGGGAGAGAGGGATTCCTCACTTTACATTTCAGCCAATGTGGCCGCGCTCCGCTATTGGAAAGAATGCAACAGGTACAACGAGTTGGAGTCTACATACAGCGAAGCGTTGTGTGAGTGCATAAAGAGTCGGAAACGAGTACAAGCACGCACGCACACGTACACGGACACAAGCGCGGGCGCACGCAAATTATACCGAGCCCTTTGTTAAGCGGAGTTGCTGACTACTAGCGAGTACGACGGACGCCTTGAACGCATTATGGTTTCACAGGCAGCATACGCATACGCGCGTACCGCAGCTCGAATCCATTCTATCTGTAAGAAGCGGTTACTTCCTCATTACCGTGCAGCCGCGGATGCGTGAAGGCTAGCTTTCTGGGTCTTTTTTTCTATGCCCCCGCACGGCCAGCGCCACCGCTGCCACCGATGCTGATAGTGCTTTATTGCATCCCTTTGAAACGGGGTGGTGACGAATAGTCACCTAGCGTCAAAGTCCCTAGTTATTTTTCGCTTTTTTTTTAAGATAGCGACAAGCTTTGAAGCATCGCCGACGAATCTCATTGGGCGCCGCTCATTTCCGGCCGCCATGTTATTCCTAACGCTGTTCCCCCTGCAGTCACTTGCAGGCTGTTGCGAGTGAACTTCAGGGCAGACTGAAGACGCATTCTAGTGAGCAGTGTTTTTGTGCACATTTATCCTTTTGTCTTTTTCTTGTGCGAAGAAAATTTGCAACATGTATCACCTAACTTTTCCATGCGGACTGCCTTACGTTGGCCAGACAGGCCGTTGCACCAGTGGTGGCATGCGTGAGCATTGCAATTTGTTTCCTGCTGGTAAAGGAGGTAACTTGCCCTTGCATTGTAAAAAATGCAAATGCAGACCAGTTTTTGATAGTGTTTTGATTGTGGGTAGAGAGCGCAGTAGACTGGAAATAGAAATTAGCGAAGCATTCCACATCAGAAAGTTGGGCGCGCATATATGTGTGAGTTTACCTTCGGTCGATCTCACTCACGAGGAACTTCAGTTTTTAAAATTACCCCGGTAATCTAAGTGCTGCAGCCCTTGTCGGGCAAGGTGCAGCTAGGCTTCTTTTGAGTTGATCTTTGACTCAAAACGTTGATATTGTTCTTCGTTTTCTACGCATTCGTGGCGGAGATTTGTGGAATCTATTCGCAATAAACTTTAGTTGTAAGTCCAGCGTTATCCAGTGCGTCTCTTTTCTTGTGCTCGCGTCCTTACTTGCTGGAACCCCCTATTCTGTCACCGTGCACCAACTGGCCCAGAACACCACACTACTAAATGTTACAGCCAATGCAGCAGTTATATACTAACACAGGAGGAGGAGGAAAGAACTTTATTGTGTGCCCTGCGAGTTGGTGGGGAGGGCCAAAGGCCCCGCCTAGGTGACGGCCAGGAGTTCTTGGGTCCTGGCGGCATCCTCGACCCGCTGGACGGCCCATATACTAACACAACCGAAAAAAAAATTCAGTAAAATCAAGTACCGAGAAATGGAGAGATGAAAGACAGTGAGAATAACCAAAAGCAAATTTTGGGTTTGCTATTCTGCACGTGTATTGTGGGGAAATGGGGTTAGAACGAAGGGGCGAGGGCAAACATAGAGATAAAAAACAAACGAAAAGCAAGAAATACTAAAGGCCATTCAGTGGCTTCTCTATATCTAAAAAATTACGCTAAATCTCCTGTGGGAATTGTCTAAATATGCTTTAACATTGTGCCACTTGCTCATCTCCATGCAGGCCGATGTCAGTCTATATGCTATGAAACTTAATCCGGCGAGTACAAACAACAGAGCTGCGGCGACAGGAAGTGGTGCGGACGGCGCCGCAAGGAGTCCTGATTACGCAAGGAAGGCGAAGTGCTGCAGGTGGTGGCGCCAGGTGCGCCTATGATGTTCCGATGATTGTAATCGTTACCGCTCTTCAGCGCCTTATTGGTCCGCGTCGAACCGTTATTAAGAGAAAGCTTTAGCTCGGGCCCAACTCCGACGCGGCCTATTCAAATGCATGTAAAACGCGAAAACGTTTTTCTGTGATAACCTCTGGTCCGATTTTAATGAAATTTGCTGCATTTGAGAGAGAAAGTTAAATTCTAGTGAATGTTGCAGCGGAATTTTGATTTAGAGCCTGGAACTTGCTAAACATATTTTCAAAAATTCGAAAGTTTGAAAAAAATAGAAGAATGAATTTTATAAATTATTAGCTCTGCATCAATTACAGATATCGAGGTTCTGTAAGCGGCATACACTATATCATTGAAAGCGGACAAATTTGACATGTCGTCTTATATCTTACGTGAGTTCATTACGTTGTGTACAATGGTTCCGCAAAATCTTTATTTCCATATTACTAAATTTTTTGAGATCCATGTGTAACATATCAATTGTGTCGTCTTTAGATGTACTATTAGATGCAATTCACATAATTGTGATATCATTTTTCATTGCTGAGTTACAGCAATATAAACTTGATAGTTTCGTTTTGTTAAATGTTCGATTTTTGCTACCTTTTCACAAAAAATTGACGACCTAAATCAAAAATTCAAAGCCAACAAAGCCAACCGATTTTAAGTTTTTCTATTGAATGCAAGAAGCCTTGTCAAATTTGGTGCAGTGGTTACTGAGAAAAACTAATTCTCCTTTTACATGTGTTTAGATAGGAGCACCCGAGCTAAAGCTTCCTCTTAACCGTTACCAAACATACTCTGCGGCGGCACCGCCGCGCTGACCGTGCCTTGAAAGTGATGTGCGATGCGGACCAAGAGTGCCGACTGCTGATAGCTTTTCGCGCTGTGTTCTCGCCGCTTACTTAGCGCTGAAGAGACACGCGGGCCCATATCCTGAAAGTGATCTGCGAAACTGACGGAGTACACCGCGTGCTGAGAGCTCCGTGAGCACTGTGTCCAGTCGTCGACGGCCGATCGTCCAGTCGTCGCAGTGCGATAATGTTTGTTTTTCCGACTGAACTCGATCACAATGGCACAATAAATGTTCGATGTTTTCTTCCACGCTGCAGACGTCGCATGCAGCACTGTAGGTCTTTTCAATCCAAGCAGCGTACGCCTTCGTGAAAGCCACTCCCAACCATAGAGTTACATAAAGGTATTGCGGAGAACTCGACTACTAAATATCAATGTTAACTTGAAGCGGGCATTAAAAATGCGTCAGTAAGCAAGAACTCGTTGTCAATGCACCCACCGCGCTGCCTTAGGGATTACGGTGTTGCAGTGCTAATTACGAGGTCACGAAATCGAATCTCGGCCGCAGCGGCCACATTTTGATGGGGGCGAAATGCAAAAACAGGTATGTCCCGTGCATTGGGGGAACGTTAAAGAACCCCATGTTGTCAAAACTACACCGGAGTATTCCACTCCGGCGTGCCTCATAATCGTATCACGGTTTTGGCTCGCGAACACCCAGAACTTAATTAAATCAATGGTAATGGTTGTCGTCTCCGCTTTCCTTTGGTGCGCAATCATTGTTTTTTTTTTCAATTAGCGCTGTGACGAACATCTGAATCTTACGGGAGCCTCCTGCTTCGCTCACGGCAGTGTAACGGTTTTGCTCTGTGGAAGAGTCGATCGAGTTGCTTTTAAATGAAAGTAAAGGTTACAAGCCTATGTAGTGCTGTGATTCGCCGGTAAAGATAAGCTATCGCAGCACACCGCTGCGAGGAAACACACAGATAAGCCAGTTAGTGAGGCCGTGCGCATAAATGGCGGAGCCTACGTGAAAATACCTTAAGCGGCCGACGCATGGTGTGAATTCGCAGGTGTTTACCACGCCTCTTCAGAGGTGCGTCAATTTCCCACTGCACAATGAATACGATGAAGTTTCAGTCTAAATGTGCCGCTAAATGAAACACTGAGTACATGTCACAAGTGTGTTCCACGTACTGCCATATGGTCTGCACAAACTCGCCCGCATAACGTGGTGGCGAAGTTGAGAGCAAAGTGAATGGATATGAACCCGCTCAAAGATATTCTTCCCGGCACGAGTGAGTGAGTGAATACTTTATTGTAAATGTCCGACGATTAAGGCGGGGTGGGGCCATAAGTACCCCAGTCTAGGTCACGGCCTCGAGTCCTTGGACTCGGGCGGCTTCCTCGGCGTGCCGGACGGCCCACAGTTGATCAGCGAGGTCGTGGCTGAGCAGGGCCGCCTCCCAATGCGTCCCTCGGTTCGAGACGATTCGTCGGGGACTCCTGCTGCTCGCTACCAGTGCATGCCCGCAGCATGTGCTGCAGCGTCGCTCTGGCTCCGCACGCTTTACAAACGTCGAACGAATAAATGTCGGGGTAGCAGAGGTGAAGGATCGCCGGGTTCAGATATGTGTGTGTCTGCAACTGCCTCCAGGCAACCGCCTGTTTCTTGTTTAGTTTGGCCTGCGGTGGCGGGTATTTACATCTGTTCAATCTGTAGTGTTGTGTGATGTCTCTGAAAGTGGTCATGCGATCCCGCCATATCTACACCCGCATCGCTCTCGCGGTGGGCGAGACGTCGGTATTGCCGGCGGGCGCCGCGGCTCGGCTTGTAAGTCCTGGAGCCGTGGCGTGGGCCGTCTCGGTTCCCGGGAGCGGAGGGAGAGAGGTCGTAAAAACGTATAAAATATATAACGTATAAACGTATATAAACGTATACGAGAGGCCGTGTAAATAACACAGCCTAGGCACTTACCGTCCCATAATGGCGCGAAACTTGGAAGCCAGCTTACTTCTATGTATAGCACGATACTTCTGGGCAGGGTACGGCAGCAGCTGCTTATAGGATAATGACGCGGACTCACATGGTACTGTGCAACAAAAGGCGAATGCCGGAAAGAAAGGAGGACGAGAAAATGCGGCAAGGAGTCAACAGAAATGCACTCACAGACACTAAAAGACAAGGAATAAGATCAGCGCAGAATAATCAAGCAGCACAGCACTTACAACTTCTGTTTGATATATGTTTGCTCTCCTGCACTTAGCTTGCATTGGACCAGAAAAGCAACACGAAAGTTATGAACAAGAAGGGAGATGTAGGCACGCACACACGCACGCACATGTGCTCCGCCCGTCTCCCTTTTCTTGTACACGCGTTTCGCACCGTATTGCCGGTTACTCTGGTCTAAGACAAATTACCAACCACCTAACACCTAACTGCTCGGAGCAATGTTGCACAGTGGTGAGGAACAAGCTGTGAGCACAATACTCACTCACAAGCTGGGAGGACGAAGAAACTGCTTTGATGAGTAGAATTTGCTCGCGCAATCACAGCTAAAGCTTCTGAAAGGCTGCACTCCAACGTTTAACGTCTTGGTTTGATTTTACGTTATTTCTCTTTTGACCGTAAGGCGTTCGCAGCATCATTTTGGTAGAAGATTAGAAGCGTGACAAACACTCACATAGATGTAGGTACGCACCAAAATAAAGATCCTAGAAAGTTCGTGTGAAAGATAAAGGCTTAATAAAGGAGTCGACAAATAAAGGTGCTGTTCGGACGACCATGTTTGTCTAAACCGGCAATTTCCTATTCGCGTAGCATGCATGTCAGCGTGTGTGCTTTTTTTTTGTTCTTAATAAGCATTTACTGAGATGGAAACCACCAATATTCCAGCTAGAAGTTCTTCTAGGTCAACGCAATTTCTTTTGGAGGTGTGACTACCATTCATATAATGACGTTACAATGGATGCGCAATATACACTGCCCATCGAAAAGACGAACCTAATTTCACTCACTTAGTTTTCTTTAGCTCAGTAAGAAGTCTGCAATTAAACGAAATTCCCTGGACTAATTTTCGTTTAAGCCACACCATGTCCGAAGGTTCTCTTTCTTCACCATCATCCCATGTGGCAAAGACGCCCCTCATTTTGGACATTCTTGAAGTGCTCCGAATTCCGACTCCCGCCAACCATCTTGAAAGCTCGCGGAATGCAAGTCATGATGTTTCTTTGAATTTTACACATAAGACAAAGGCGGGCAGATGATAAACATCCCGCGCGTGCGCACTTCCCTCAAGGAATACTGGCTCACATCAAGCTGTTTTTAAACGTTCGTAGATGGCGGTACATACAACTTCCATAGCATAACCACGCCATATTTCTAGCTGTTCCACCGAAAGCACTCCTGGGAGCTCTGGGCCAGAAATGCGCGCTATAGGAACTGAGGGGTTTAGATGTCTTTGGGGCGCAGGCCTCGCCTCATTACAGATTCACTGGCTTACCGACTTGCCGCAAGGTGAACTTATGACGAAAACATGAGGCTCTAGCTGAACTCGCACGGAGCTTGACGCCACGGGTAATATGTTTGCAGGGGTCTCTAGCGAATACCAAAATATAGTAGATATGAAAATTATGTTGCGACTGCAGTGCGCTCGATGAGCTCGCGAGTGCGAGAGCATTTCAACTTCTTTTACAATGCAATGATAGAGCAAGTGTATATCTAGATGTGGTTGTGATATACTGTCAGTTCAGTTTGCGCTGGCGGATTTATGATTAGTAGTAACGAGCTTCAACTTCACGCGAGTCAGTTGTGCTAGTTGGTCTGAGAACTCTAAATGTATGTAGTTTATTTTCATTTATATTAGCATCGCTCGGTTCTCGTCTTCCAGAAATGTTTTAAACGAAGCTAGATGAGTTCGGTTTATTATCATCGCCCTTTAGCACTACTCTGAAGGTCTTATGATTACTTGCTGAGGGTGCACGCTTAACGGCTTAAGACACCCAGGAGGCGCAGCACTTTCAAGTGCTTTTTCGAAGTTCTAACTGCCACCGACAACCTAATTCAGAAGGAATTTTAGACATGGTACTTCATCTGCACGTTCTTCTATCCGTCGCCCGAATAAGTACACCTGAAAACCACCACAATCTAGAACATTTGAACCTACTACTAGTCCTCAGCATGCCTGAAAAAGAAATGCATTTAAGGCGTGCGTAGTGCTACTTCTCCAAGCAGAACTGGCTCAATGGGCATGTACCCTAGACAGTGAAGGTCTATAAGCATTCGGTTGCTAAACAGCGGGCGGACTCGTGAGCAGTGGTCATAGTCAAATAACAGCAGTACGCAAAAGAGCAGCGCTGCTGGAAGTGTACAATAACAGAAAATTGGTAGAGTTAGTTTGGTAACAACATTTAAAAATGACAGTGCACATTTTTATGGGCTACATCGACAAAGTGACATAATTTTGGTGCGCCATTTCGACTTCAATTATCACGAGCCCTCAACAAAGTCGTTGCTCAATTTCTGGGGGCGTTAGTGGAAAATAATCCTTCAGATAGCGCAGAATCTGTAACGAGTCAAAGAACAGCGGCATCAGTGTTTGGTATGCGACGTTTATTAACTGTGTAAATACTGACACGCCACCGCGCATGCACGAATGTGCCTAACTTTGCAGGTTACATAACTGCAACTGCTCCCCGTGATATGCTTTTTTCCCCCTCTGTTTACCTTCACCAGTGTAAGTTATATAGTCGACCGGGATCAGCCTGGCTACATCTCCCCCACCAATTTCACATGGTTTCTTTCAACGTACTTTGTTGACCACACTAAGCATACACGATAAGCTTGAAGTACATCAGATGACCCAACTGTGGCTAACTGTTCAGGCTGCTTATCAAAACATTTAGAGCACCAAAGGAAGCTGTAGGTTGAACAGAGAACGGAAAGCAATGCGTACCGGCACATGCACCACAAGCAAGCCATTGTTACGTATGGTAACAACATAGCTGACGATTCGCAACTGCCTGTATTTTGTTTGAAAAGTCGCATTCGGAGCCTAAATGTCATTACCAATCTGGACTGCTTCGGACGAGCCAGGGAGGTTGGAGACGCCCAAGTAATTTTACGTTGTTCTCGTGGATACATCTGTAAATATCATTTGGGCTGCATAGAAATACGGCTGCACTAAAGAAAGAGGCGGACTCCGGTGAGCTTGCAGGCACGCCGTGTCACGGTTTCATCAAAATCAACGTGTTGAATCCAAATGAAAGCAACTCGCTCAGTTGTCCTACCCTCAGACAAAAAGACGCATGCCTTCTATTCACGCTGAGAACACCTTCGAAGGCTTATCCCCATCGGTGTATGTCCGATATTCCGAAGGGACGGTATACAGGAAGCACGGAAACCCTTTCAAGGCTTCCATGTTCCCGGACTGGTTGTAGCCTTGGGACCGCGCTTTCGGAATAGACAGGGAAGGAAGGAAGGAAGGAAACAAACGCATTCATTAGGTGCTACCGCACCTAAGCCTCCGCACTAAATGAGATCTCTGGACAACAAGCTGAACTCGCGCAACGGTGGTGATCTGAAAGGAGAAACACAGCTTCCTTTGAGTCACTATCACAATACGGAAACACTGGCTCATTTCTTTTAGTAGACTAGCGTGCAACAATGAAGACGAATACAGATGAAGCGACCGAGATGAAGCACCGAACTCTGAGGAAGAGTTTATTGCAGTGAGGAGCACGTTGGAATTAGCGAACTCCTTGCTATCTTTGATGTGTCATAATTATTTCACGTGCTTTTTTTGTTTGCTCTTAGTGCCGTTCATTTACGGTAAGTAATTCATTGGACGTGCCATATATGTGCATTGCTCTGCATTACTATGTTGTGTGCGCCGCAGATTCATGACATCTACACTCTAAGCCGAAAACGGGGAAAAGGGGACTAACGGCAGCCGTTGGACCTTTGGATCAACGGTTAATTCACCGTGCGTGCCGTGTGAAGAGGCGAAGTGTCGTGCGCAAATTTGTGGGACTAAATGTTCGTCCTTGCAAGGTAACGGTCGACGGTGGGGATCAACGGCACAATTTAGTCCTTTGACTTTAGTCCCTTTAGAGAGGGGGGCTCCGTGTCCCTCTCCTCCCTGCCTGGACGGGGTGGCAGCGGGTCATAAAACACTGTCGCTCTGCTGTCATCCCGCCCACACTAAGGTCAACAGGCTTTCGCCATTGGCTAACATTTTGGCGGGATTCGGGCCCTGCTTGCGTGCACTCCGGGTAAGCGCGCGCAAGTCGGGTCCCGGGGAGACCACATCGGGGCGTCTGAAGGTGCGTACGTGTTCCTCTCTGCCGGCGGCGGCCATATATGGCACCTATGCAGGAAGAAGAAGAAGTCCCTGCGAGCGGCCGCTGCTTCTTCGGTGAGATATTATTTTCTATTTTCATCGAAGAATCAGTGCTGTGTTGAAACTTCGCTCTTGTCCAGAGAGAACAGACATCCCGTGGGATACCTATGTGCTACAGATCACGCACAATATCGCGTGGTTTTGCTGCGCTCCGCAGCGCATCTACGCCTACCACGGCGGTAGGCAGCAAAGAACACCGGCACGAGCCGTATGTCCGACAGCGCGTTCCTAGGCGCATGAGTGCCGCACAATCGGCGCCGCACTCGGAAGTGCCACAACACGTACGCGCCTAATGTCATCAAGCCGGCCATGCTAGTTTTCAACGCTGCCCTACCTTTCAGCGCACATTTGGTGAATATGGCTGATACAAGCGAAAGTGAAGCCAAGAAACCACGGGTTGACGACGACAGGACATCTACCTATGAGCTAAGTGAAGATGAAGACATAGACTGCGATGAAACGCCGTTCTCCTTGGTAACGTATAAAAAGAAGTGGCCTGAGGGAATTCCAGTTGTTTTTTTATCCTCACAGGAAGGACGCAACTTCTGGCAAATGAATCCAAACCGCGCTGCGTCGGAAATTGCCTCCGCGGCAAAAGAAAAGGTACAGTCATTCCGCGTGAATACAGATGGAAGTTTCTCTGTCAACGTTACTTCAGTCTCATATGCAAGACATCTACTGTCGATGAGCGAAGTGGCTGGTTTGGGAGTCAAGCCATTCATTCCGGCATCTTATACAAAGAATGTTGGCAAGATACGTCATGTGCCAGTTGAGTATACGGAAGAACAACTGGTTGACTTCCTGAAGGATTTTGGCGTGACATCTGCCCGTCGTCAGGCGCGCTACAATCACCAAGAAGACGGAGCGGTAGAATCACGCCCTCTGAGAACCGTCATTCTCCCTTTCAGAGAAGGCAAACCAATGCCGCAACGAGTGCATTTAGGTTTCACGAGTAATCCCGTAGAATAATAGCATGGCCCTGCTCTAAGGTGCTACAACTGCCACAGATTTGAACATTTATCGAAGCACTGCCGCAGTCAACGTCGCTGCAAGATATCTCAGAAGACCACAACCATTCAGAGTGCAAGTCTGTGTGTCAGCCAAAGTGTGCTCACTGTGGCGAAAACGAAACAGCTTCCTACTCCGGGTGCCCTCAGAGCAGATCTGCCTCAAGGTTACGCAGACGTGAGTTGAAATACGGAAGGCTGCCTCCTCGTAATACGCCCCCACGCAACCTTGATGCTGTAAGATGTGCGCCTCCAACTCCCAACAAAGAAAAATAGCAAGGGGTCAATATGAACTATTCTGCAACTCTGAAACACTCAGGTCGGCAACGTTCTGACAGCGAGCGACATGATCCACCTTCAGAGAATACTACTCATCTTGCCCAGGCTTCGAGTGAAATTCGCCGACCTTCTCAACAATGCCCTCGGCCATTGACACACCAACCTCATCAAACATCTGAGCGACTACCTCAGCATTCGCCTCAACCACACCAGTCATCCCAGCGACCATTCCAGTCAGCTCTACAGCGATCTGCTTCGAGCACACATGGAGCTTCAGCGTCGGTTGGTGATTACGCGTCTTTACCCGTGGCACAGATGATCCTGCCCATGCTATTAACAGCTGTGCGTGCAATTCTCAGTCTCATTCTACAAGCAAACAACCTACCAGAGGTAAAAGCACTGCTTTCTATGGAATCGTTGGTGCTTCCACAACCAACAGCTCCACGGCAGGCTTACAATGAATAATCGTTACAACAATGTTTTCATATTTTAGTGGAATGCTAATAGCCTTCGAAATAAGTCGGCTGATTTTCGCGTACTAGGTCAACATAACTTTCCTGTTTTATGTATACAGGAGGCAGGCGTACAAGATGAGTTTCGTCTTTCAAACTATGTTATATATAAAACATGGCGCATTGCGGAACTAGCAGAGCGTTGTTATGCGTGAGAAAGGACTTGCCGTCCTATTTAATACAGTCGAGCCATTTAAATATAGCGGTGTTCGTAGCATGCAAGATATCTTTTAGAAATACAAGCGTCACAGTGATCAGTCTTTATTTACAATGTTCTAACAAAATATCAGTAGACAGCTTGCTGAATGTGTTTGGTATCGCAAACTCACATGTGCTGGTTTGTGGGGCCTTCAACGCACATAACGTCATCTGGGGCAGTGAATATAACGACTCTCGTGGAAGCATTATAGAGTCTGCCGCAGAAAAAAGTAATCTGATCGTGTTAAATGACAGCTCTCCAACGTTCTTGCGGGAGTTTCGTTACTCAAGCGGTATAGATGTTGCGCTCTGCTCACAAGACCTTCTTGATGGCGTTGAATGGTCAACGGACCTAGAAACGCACGGTAGTGATCATTTTCCGGTCCTGGTTAAACATCGCCTCATAGGGAGTGAGGGGACCCGGCACTACTCAAAATATACTAATTGGCAAAGTTTTCGTCACCATTTAAGTAACTCATTGGGCGAAATCCGAACTTTCAAAGTTTTGCAAATATATTGTGTGAGTCTTACAAGACCTGCACAAAGCAAAGTCATTGTTCCAAATGAATACGCTGCAGTCGACGGGGAATATGAATGTCTAAGAGCAATTAGAAGACGCGTGGAACGGGCTTACCGCCGCAGTGGAAAGCTGGATGACTACAAGATGGCACAGAAAGTTCAGTCAAATTCGCGCAGACGCTTACAAAAATTAGGTACGAGAAGACGGCGTGAATACTACGCATCGTTGTCTCCGTTTGCTCCAGTTCCCAGAATATGGTCAGTTGTCAGATCTTTTAGTGGTCCAGTTACCCAGAGCCATCCCTTCCGAGCCCTTGCCGTAGCTCGAAACACTCCGGAAACATCTGTTGAAGACGAATTCTGTAACTTATATCCAGACCCGGAATTCCGTTTACTTGCCTACAATTTAGAAGTTCGACAACACTAGCAGAACAAAAGGTTCGTGTGTGCTTTATGTCCTAACATCCTCAACTTGACTGTGAGTTTATTTTAAATGAATTGAAATGTGCTCTTTCGTCATACCGTACAAAGACAACCGCAGGCCCAGATGGTGTTACGTATGTGATGTTAAAGAACCTAGGTCCAGTAGGAAGAATGGCTCCTTTGGAGATATTTAATGATACCTGGATAAGAGAGACTCTTCCAGATTCACGGAAATTAGCTCGGGTAATTCCAGTACTAAAATGAAGAAAGACTCCCCTTTGTCCTGACTTCTACCGACCCATCAGTCTCACAAGCTGCTTTTCCAAACTAACGGAGAAGATGATAGACCATCGACTGCCATGGTGGTGTGAACACACAAATGTGTTTTCCAACTACATGACCAGTTTTCGACAAGATCGGTGTACAATTGATTCAGTATTAGACATTGCCACATGCATCGAACATGAACGAATTTGCGTAAATGTGACAGTAGCAGTATTCTTAGACATTCAAAGAGCATTCGACATTGTAAGTCACATACACATCCTTGCTGGTATGTTAGAGCTCGGCCTACACGGTCGAACACTGCGATGGGTACCAAATTTCTTGAAAGATAGAAAAACATTTATGGAAACAATCGAAGGAGAGAATAATTATCAAAGCATCACGCAGGGCGTTCCGCAGGGCAGTGTTCTCAGTCCGTTTCTATTCAACTGTGTCATGGCAGCCTTGCCACAAACACTCCCGTCTGGTCTACAGTATTCTCTTTACGCAGATGACATCTGCATATGGGCCTCTTGATCTCATATACAAGACATTCAAACAACGCTGCAAGAGGGTCTTGATAATATCGACACCTTCTTAAAAGAAAGAGGCATGAGTCTTTCGTACGCAAAGACAGCCGTACTTCCTTTCACTAGACGACAGCTGAACAATTTCCAACTTACGCTTAATAGGCAAACTTTGATGTTTGTGAAAGAGCATAAATTTCTTGGAGTTATTCTGGATCGCAAGCTAACATGGGCTTCACACATCCCCGCAGTTGAAAAGCAGACCAATGCAGTAATAAACATACTTCGGCGACTCGCTGGCACAACGTGGGGGGATCAGTCTCTTCACTACTACAAGTTCATAACGCACTCATAAAACAAAAAATTGCTTACTCGGCATCTATTCTCCATGGTTTATAGCAAACTTCTGAGGAACGTCTTCAAAGTTTACTAGCAAGGGGGCTACGAGTGTGTCTTGGAGTTCCGCAGGCTACCTCGAGTTCTTTAGTAATTGCTGAAGCTCGTCACCCATCATTTCCAGTCGTACGAACAGTTGAAACATGCCGACATATTTATCGCATCTTAACCCAGCACGAGAAGCATCCATTAAACCACGCGCTTACCGAAGGAAACAAACGCAAAAGTCACGATGTTGTTCGATAACATAACGCATTATTACCAAGATTTGAATTAGGCAACGTGGATGTTTGTTATCCTCCCTGGATGTTAACACGTCCTAAAATATAATTATCGGTTGACGGGATTATATCTAAGAGAGACATGTTCATAGTAGCCGCACAACTACTGGCACTCTTCCAAATTTACTACTTCTATCCCCAGTACATCGACGTTTACACAGATGGTTCGTGTCATCAAAAATCAGCATTCGTCATTACACATTTAGCGCTAGAGCAAACATTTAAATTATCCCGAGAGACATCTTCCACCGTGGCAGAACTGTTTGCAATCCTGTGTGCTTTGCGTTTCATAACATCAGAAAAACATTCACTAAAATGGGTTATCTTTGGTTATTCGCAAGCCGCTCTCACATTGCTACAGAGCAATAAGAATAATTTTTGAACACTTTGCTATTATATTAGACACTCAAAGAACTTACGAAAGCAAGCGCAATGAACCACGTAATTGCATTTCAGTGGATACCTGGTCACTGCAATATCCCTGGTAATACTGCAGCGGACGCAACTGCGAACCGGGCGCACGATAACGAGGAGACAACCAATCTTCCTCTATTGCGTAGTGAAGTCCGTCTGCTGCTGAGACAGATTTCTTGTCGCCTCAGCAAAACTACCTGGTTTGATCAGCAAACTAAAAACTTGGAGTTATACTTTATAGACCTATGTATAAACTTATTAATGCCGGAAAATCTAACAGACAACAGAAAATTCGAAATATTAGTACACCGCCTGCGTCTTGGTACTGCATTTACGAAACACTTATTGTACAGGATAAAACGTGTCTCTAGTCCGCAGTGTTCTTGTGGCATCCAGACAAAGATGTGCATAATTTTCTCCTCGAGTGCATGAAATACGGTCCAGAAAGAAGGGTACTGCAAGCAAATTTGTTTATATTAGACAGAAGACCATTCACTTTAAAAAAGATACTTGGCCTATGGCCAACTGCGGGCCTTCCAAAAAGAGCACTTCTTGCTCTGAAATATTTTTAGAGGACACCAATATTTGGGTAAAATATTAAGTATCAGACGATCCGAATACGCTTAATGAGTAACATAAACATTATTCGTGGTTCATAATTGGTTTATGTGGTGATCGCAACTTTTACGCATTATGTATAATTATGTTCTGTACTTGCAGTGTATTACATGTGTTGTGTGTTTTGGCTGTTCAAGATATCTGACTTTATATATGCGTACGTGGACTGAACTAATGCACAAAACTTTGCCACTCATATACTGTCGGACTGTATATTCTTTTATTCATCCAGTGTTCTACTGAGTAACATATCTTGTGTCGCTATTCTCCCTTTTCTTGCGCAAATTTGTTTCCTTTGCCAAGTGACAAGGAGTAGCCGGTGCCACCATAAATGCGCCAACCTCTCCTAATATTCATTTCAATAAATAAAAATGCAGCTCGTCGTACCGCCTCTTTGTCGGCCTCCGTCATTTTATCGTGTGTACTGGTGTGCTAAAAACATGAGTTTTTCAACATGCGCGATCGTACTTTCTTCCTTATTGCAGTAAAGTTTATTTTTTATTCAAGTCCGTGCTTCATTGTAGGAGGACACCGTGGGACCCTGAAACTGGTGCTGTAAAGTGCAGGTCTGGATAAAAGGAAAACACAATCGCGTAGAGATCATTGAGTTTCCTTCGCCTTAGATTTTTCCATATCCCTTTCTTAGTGGAAAATAATGCTCTATAAAGCAGTAATACGTCCGAAAATGGAATGCGGTACGTCTCTTTGCCATCCTGTTCAAGAAAATCTAGTACATTCCCTTGAAATGATCCAGAATAAGTCAGCGCGTTTCATCTTTGTAACTATAACAGAAATGCAAAGGTAATCGGAATTAAATTCTGCTTAAATCTACCTTCTCTCGCATCACGTCGTAAGCGACTTCATTTGTCACTTTTTCATGAAATCTTTTATCACCCTCAACTACACCGCGAAATACTTTTGTCGACGCAGTTCATATCTCGAAGATTAGATCACGCTGCTAACAAGGGGGGCCCGCCATTTTTGCAGAATGAACTCCTTTTCATGAATTAACACAGAAAGCTGGGCAGGTTCATTTTTTGCACGCACATCCAGTGAATGGAATCATCTTCCGGTGGGAATTGCAACAATTCAAAATCATGCCCACTTCAAAAATGTTTAGGTAACATGGTATGACCGTGAGTTATGTCTGCGCCAGCTACCCTTTTTCGTTCTTTTCTTTTTCTGGTACTAATCGGTTCGTGTTTATCACGCAGTTTATTTAGTTTTTTGTTTCTGTTTCTTTTTTCAATGACCTGATCAACTTTGTATGAATAGGATTTGTTTTCGTTCCTGCTTTACTTTTGCTACTAATCGGTCGTGTGTATTTTGTTTTGTCATACATATAATTGCCTTTTTTATGTGTATTTTTGCTACAACTCTCCTCTGTAATACTTCAGCTCTGAGTGTATAAAACAATAATAAAATAAGAACTATTCTTAATTAACAGGAAGCTCTAGCTTGGGAGCTTTCATCTAAATAGACTGGAATGGAGAAATGTTTTACCTGAGCAACGACTGCACTGATTATGAAGTGGTTTGTCGCCTAAAAAGAAGGATTTTAAAGCCTAGTGACTGTATGAAGCAGATCTTTTGTTTAGGAGTTCACTTCAAAAATCTTAAATATTTCAAAATAAAAGAAAGCTCTACGATCATGTTCCCAACTCAGCAATCAAAAACGATCTGATAATTTTGTAAGGTACACCTCATAATAAATCTCGTGCGGGCAAAGTTTACTGAAAAGGAAATAAAAGTGGTTTATTTATTTATTTATTTATTTGTTTATATATTGATTAGACTGTGTAATAATTGCACGTAAACTGTAAACTTAAATATGAGATTTGTCCGCTTGAGGAGCTCTAGCAGATGCAGCTTACAAAATTGCTATATCTGCTTTTGGTGCACTGTTGGGGATTTGTAAACTTCACGCACATTATTATTATTATTATTATTATTATTATTATTTGCTTAGCAATTTTCCTCAACTTCTGTAAGAACTTCAACGTCCTCGATCAAAATTATGCTTACGGAGTAAGAAAATCAAGCTTACTCACTGAAATGCCACGAAGGTCATTAAAATCTGACCATCGGTTGTTTCATAAAATCATTTTGGCATTGCATGTATTTGTATAGGGATATCGGACTTGGCGTCGAGGCAATGCTTCCTCTTCAAGGCGCTGTCCTTAAGACATAACCTTGATGATCGTAAGAAATCTCACAGACACTAGAAGCTATACTTATCCTCACTTACTCACTATCAACTAGGCAGCATTCTTTTATGGAAATTTTTATTTTAAACTGTGCTGAAGTTCATTAGAGCCGACGCTATAGTTTAGATTCAATGATACCGTTGCTACTGGGGGGCAGGAGTAGGAAAGAATCCAGAAATGTGTCTGGTTGGCTAATAGGGAAATCCACAATGTCATACAGTGCCCGAATAATGGCGGACGCGCAGGTCCTTACGGCACGTGACAGAATTATCTTTTTATCTGAGTATGTAACGTGTAGTTTACTTGGCTTTCTTCCTATTGACTCAACTATCGCTATGTAGCTTCACCTCGGCACGCGCGGAGTACGCGCAGGCACGGAAGTACGGATGCACCCACAAACGGAACAGGGAGTTGAAGTTCAAATGTTTCTAAAATAACGAAGAAGTGATAATTAACACGCGCTGTGCGAATGGCGCAATGCACGAGAACGTTTCGAACAGTCTCTGTAGGAAAGTGTCGAGTTCCGCCTTTTTTCCTTTCTTAGTTCCTGGAAGAAAGGCAAACCAGGCAAGCATCAAGCATACGTGTTGGCTTTCGGCGGGCGCCGGGAGCCCCCTCGGATACCCACTGGCGTCAGAAAGAAGGACGCTGCCATCAGATGACCGCATGACAAACGGCACTCGACGTCCGCCATCACCAATAAGAGCCCCTGACGAGTGCGCAGGAGTCCTTTACCGCCGCCGTTCGCTGATTTAGTTTCCGCCGCGCTGACTGCACTGCGACCAACGCCGAGCAGTGCGCGGAGGCGACGCGTGCGAACCGCCATCGAGTGAGCGCGTGCCCGACGCTACGCGAAGGTCATAAATCACTACACCTCCGCTGCTGTCAGCGATATCTTCGCATCGGCGAGTCCGCGCCTTGGATCCGCCGCTCGCGGGCGCTGCCGGTGACTCGATTTGCGCCCGCCGCGGAGAAGCCGTAACCGAGAGGAACGGGAAATGCGGGGAATCCCCTGCACTCTGCTGCAAAAGTGTGCGATAGCGTAAACGGGCGCAACGAGTAGGCACTCTGCCTGAAGCGACTCAGTCTCTGTGCTGGCGCACTAGTGTTGGTTCTACGGTTTGAAAGTGTGCATATTCATGTTTGTGGCGTGAAGCGGTTTAACTTTTGCTATTAGTGACCACCTCATTGATTGACTTGCAGATTTCCGAGGCGCTGCTCATCGTGGATTACATATGTGAGGTCCGCGCAGATATAAGGGAACAATTTGCTGCGATCTGTGCAAGTATAAACAGCCGCTGCTCTTTCATCGAATGTTGAAGAGTTGATGGATTCGTAGACAGACAGTGTACGGAACATGATAAATAAGGCTGGAGGCCGATTTGTCAAAAGGATGAAATACGAGACATGATGCCCCTTGTATTCCATGGCATATCGCTAAACTTCTGATTTCGCTCCGAAATGATCACAACGGGTGGTCCATGACGTCTGCCGAGGGTATCCAAACACTGAATGCAGGGTATCCAGTACTCTGAGGCACTTCGAGTGGACGGTGCCTGTAACTTCGTAAAAAGCATGCCAAGAGCATCAGCCAGTGACTGCAGTATGACGACGGTGTGCTGGTCTTGCTCTGGCAGCTTTTTGGGAACAGATATGGAGTTCGATGCTGTCATTGTGCCTTGTGAGTCAACGGATGCATGGTGCCCTTTTAGTTTAGGCCAAGAATCAGCAGTCATGCTCTCCGCAACTCCGTTATCCTTGACTTATTTGTCCTTGGAACTGGGTCTGCGTTTGAAACGAGGCGGTGACGATAAATGTGGCAAGTACATCATAGAAAGTGTGGTACTCTTTGATGAACGACGGCGACGGGAGTATCCTCGGCGACGTTTACGAACTATATCGGCAGCTTCTCGGTGGGACGAATGGTCCTGCACACTGTGCTTCAAGATGCCTCTTTCTTTGCTAATGATGGCACCTTGCTTGGAAGAATCATCTGTTTCAATATAGTTAAAGCACTTCAGAGTGGTTGCTTTGCAACAGTCTCGGCTGCGAGGCTCGGAGTAGTGGGGACACGCCATGGTGTTTTTACACAGGGTGTTCATGTGTCCAAGCTTCATGTATTTCCTGCACTCTAGTGGTCTTCGTACGAATGGACGAACTACATGCCGGAAGGGTGTTTCCTTGACATGTGACGGAAAGCGATGCAAACTTGAATACCACCTTCCCACCGGGTGACTTGCCGATGCGAAAAATGTTTAAAATAACAGCCCTATCTGTGAACCCCAGTGACCAACTGTGGTGTCGATATGTACCTTTCTATGATGCGGCATCCTAAGTGCTGTCTTTTATGCCCCTCTTTTTGTCACTTAGCCCCCTTTCCCCTATGTAGGGTACCAGCATACAGGACGCACGCCTGGTTGACCTCGTGGTCTTGCCTTCTTCTGGTCTCTTTCTGACGTTTTCACACCAGCTTTTCTGTATCGAACACACCACTGCAAGAATAGAATAGTTAAAGATTAAAGGTTAGAACGTGAATAAACATTTAGTCGAAGTCTGTGAAAGACAATGTCTTCCTAGGAAAGTTGGCGTGAGAATGGGGTGTATGAACCAAATGATGTATTGTGAGAGCCGCGCAGGAGCGACAGCGTTTCGTCGACGTTAACTAGAGGTTGAATCACCTTCCAAAGTTTTGTCAAGCCATTATCATCAGCAGC
The DNA here is from genome assembly GCF_023375885.2 of Dermacentor andersoni. Lineage (NCBI taxonomy): Eukaryota > Metazoa > Arthropoda > Arachnida > Ixodida > Ixodidae > Dermacentor > Dermacentor andersoni. Next base: position 15,071,468 of record NC_092819.1, on the reverse strand, counting down.
AGAATCATATTCATGGCATACCCACTGGCCCCAGTTGCGCATAACCAGTGGCACATACCCAGTAACCTCGGAGACGCATAACCTGTGGCAAATAGCCAGTGGCTCCAGTGGCACCTAGACTGCACTGTCGTCGGAACCGGTCCACGAAAGAAACTAGAAACAGGTGAGAAACAGACATACGCGCTACGTAAAGGTGGTGGTAACTCGCCAAGGAAGACAAAGTCTTCAAAAGCAAACATTCCCTAAATTGGTTTCGCCCCAGGAGAATTTATTCCCAGTGTACCCACGTGCGGTCAGACAGGTGTTGACATCTAACATATTCACTCATACCCTTAAATATTTCATGTAATTTTTCTTATTTTCATCTCATGAATTACATGCACGAAACTGGCGACGCTAGACGGTTGTCAGGGCAAGCGTGCATAATTCCATGCTATGGCCTGGAAAGAAATGAAGCGAACGGGTCGGCAAACGGCGCGGTAAACCTTTCCTTCGTGTGGCGGAGGTGCTCTCCTACCGGTTTTCTTTCCGAATGCACGGCAAATTTCCAGCACGCGTGGGAGAAACTGCGAAAGTTTGCCACACGACCCATTTCCCAGCTCGCCTGAGGCAAATCTGGTCCAGATTTTGCTTTCCTTTTTGTTTAACGGAAGTTCTTCTTGCGCTGGTTTACGAACCAAGTAGGCAGAAAAGGCTAATATGACATTTCTGCGTGCAAAGGCGGTTTTGTGTGCAACCACGGCTTTCAGACGCAGGCATGCGCTTCGCTGAAGCATTATTGTCGTGCCCGAGAATTTTTTTACAGCATATGGGCGGGATAGTCTGCCTTTGCTCTACTGTGATTGAAAGTCTGCAGCTTAAAATCATTTAATTGCGCGTACTGTTCAAATTTAAAAACAGGGCATATGTGTACAACGCTTGCGATTTCACCAATAATTAAAACGAGTTGCTCTTTTGTGTGTTCGTTTCGTTCTTGTGAGACAAAGTAAATGCTTTTATGAGCAGAAGCAGTGAATTCGCCTGCAGCTTCAGCCAAGAAACATGAAGCAGAAAAAAAATGATTCAGTTTCTACAATTTATTTAATTTCTGCGTGTGCTAAACAAAATTTACGCAAGTTCTTTCTGCTTAAGAGCTCAAACCCTTAATTTGTACCGGTTATTTTCCTAGACACTAACTTTTTTTTAGATTTCGGCAGGTATGAGTGCTGTAACGAAAGCAAATATACTTGCTTGAAATAAAGACCTCTTACTTTAGCGCAAGCACATAGTATACTTGCACTTTCGCCGACATCATTACAGATTAAAAGGCCAGATGAAAAAATCAATAATTCTTTAAAAGAAATGTCTAAGACCACAGACAGAGCCAGGTTGCTAGCTAATCACCAGTTCGAAATCTGGCTTATAAATTCTGAAAGTAACTTCATATTTCAGGGGAACGCTGGCTGAATGATTAGCTTCACGTCTTTTCAATACGTGAAGGCTTGCGTCGTCTTCTATAACGTAGCCGAATTTTTATCTTCAAGGGAGGAACAAAGGCGAACATTCAATAGATTTAATTAACCCGCAATGTTTCATGCATTGTTCCTGCTGCAGAGGTCGGTGTAGATCGGAGTTCTTACATTTACCTAAAACTTGCATAGAACGCATCAATTTACATGTCACAAACCGTGGTGCATAAAAGACACTGCTTCTGTAAAAAAGAAAGCCGTTTTTGTTTTTATTATGTGATTTTAAAGGATACAGCGCATTCAGGTAGTATTGGCTACTACCAAAAGAAACACTGATTGCATTTAAAGACGGAGAACGCATAGAAAGTTCCGCACATTAGTCCTAGAAGCTATAACAAATATTACAAAAGCACGGACATACATGCACAAATATGTAAATGAAAATGTACAGTTCCATTAATGAAATACCTGTATATGAAATTGAATATCATAACCTCACCATAATTTTCAATAGTGCCTCTCCACTGCATATTGCTGGGACTGGGATTTCGTGGCCGATGTGATGTCGAGTCGGTATCGTGCCGCGGCAGTCGTCAGGACAAGTTCAGGGGCGGAAGAAAAACTTTATACACGTGTTTGCATCTTTGAAGGAACTCGGTGAACAGACTGCGAAGCTCCTATGTGTGCCGGTTATAGACCCTTTCATCGGGCGAGGAGGATAAGGCGCGGGGAGAGCCTTTCCTCCTCTCTAGCTTGGGCGATCCGGCGTGGCACTGCTTGAAAGTATTGCTGTCGCGTGCTGCGGAACGATTTCGAGTTTTAGATCTTACTTCGTGAAATTTACGCCATTTTCGTTCATATAAGGTCGTCAGGGAAGCCTTTCGGTGCGTCGGTAACTACTGTAGGCAGAAATATGTCTTGGGGCGTAAGAATGTGACGCGCATAATCAGCCGCGGTGTACGCGCAATATCATTCACGGTGAGTGTATGTGTTGTTTACTATTTTGCTTATATCGATTTTAATTCAACAAAGAAAACCGGCGTCTCTGTATTACCAGCATTAAATGGTAAATCAGCTCGCCGTCTGATCGATTGGCGTAGGGAGTAAAACATAAAACATAAGAGCGCATGCTCGTGCACGGAAAACCTAAGGCAACCACGAAACATCTGAGCGGCAGGCGCTATCAAATATTTGTGATACACTGGCATCGTTCTCACGCATTTTAAGTCTAGTATGCTTGAAATTACCATATGTCTACACTAGCGTTGCTGCATGAGGCCCATGGCGCTGCTCAACGCAGCAATCACTGCGGTTTGTGAGCCAGCACGATACATATATAAGCTGTGTGCTTCAGCATTGCCTTTCTGGCCTGTATACAGCCATAATATATTAGAGGGCTCGCATAAAAAGAATGCGATGGCTATTTCTGAGCGCAAAATTTCCGTAATACGTGTGAGTGCGTCGTAGAGAACTCAACGAACACAACCGAAAAATAAAATCCGGTTATCATCCTCTTTCTCTAAAAAGCAAGAGAAAACGGGCTACGCAAACGGAAACGGAAATGGGCTTATAAATATATAACCGCTGATGCCGTATGCTTGGACCATGCGCTATATAGAACAAAGATATCTGTAATCCAGCACCCACTACTGCTTAGGACGCTCGCGCAGTTCGTAAACGGTCGCTTTGCTAGACAAGCTTAATTCAGACTGTAAGGTACGCTGCTATTACTAGCCAAAACTATTTTATTCATGGGTGGAAGCCTCATCCATCGAACCAAGTAGTCACGCAATGTAACCTGCAGCGAACAGTTTGGACGCTTGTGAAAGTATTTATTTATTTATTTATTTATTTATTTATTTACAGTACCCTCAGGGCCCAGAAGGGCGTTACAGAGGGGGTGGGTACAATAATAATAATAAACATACATGCTCAAGCAATTATTAGTATTAAGGAGATAAATTCAAAACATAATCAGTTATTGCAGTCTTGAAAGATGATGCCTCCTCGATGCAGGCGATGGAGGGGGCACTGGTTTTCGGCAGAAATGAGTCAGAGAAAACATTTGTGCGACAGAAAGGAATGAACACATTAAACCGATGATCAAGACGCGACGACATGTACGAAGGCTCTGAAATTAAGTCTTGTTTAAGCGAGCTGTTTTGGTAAAAGACTTTTTCAAAAAGGCAGAGAGGCGAAATTTTTCTTCGAATGTGCAAGTTAATAAGGCCAAGGTTTGACTTCATTAAAGAAACGCTAGATGTGCGGGAATAATTAGAAAGGATGAAACGTGCTGACCTGTTCTGAACTGCCTCAATGGTATCTGCTAGTGTTTTTTGACCAGAGTCCCAGACAGATGACGTGTACTCTAGCTTCGGTCTAATTAGTGTTTTGTAGAGCAGTAACTTCAAATGGGGTGGGGCTTTTGAGAAATTCCTGCGAATGTAGCCAAGAGATCTGTTTGCATTGTTCGTGATATATTCGATGTGCGCATGCCAGGAAAGATGACTGTTTAGCTGGATTCCAAGATATTCATAGGAAGTCACGTGCTCAAGGTTGGTTTCATTGATAATATAGCCGAAAGGAGTTGGTGAGCTCGAGCGACGTGAGACAGATATAATTTTGCATTTAGTCAAATTTAAGAACATTAGCCATTGTGAGCACCACCTTGAAATGTTATCTAGATCTTTCTGAAGCATAAAGTTATCATGCTGATTAGTTATTTCACGGTATAGAACGCAATTGTCGGCAAAAAGTTTAATAGAACTATTAACTACGGCAGGTAAGTCGTTTATATAAATTAGGAATAATAACGGTCCCAAGACGGAGCCTTGCGGAACTCCTGACTTCACGGCACAGTGCGGGGATGCGGAATCGTTAGCTGTTACAAACTGGGTACGGTTGTTGAGAAAACATTCTATCCATTTCAGAATATTAGGGCCAATATTAAGAGTACTAAGTTTAAGAAGCAGTAAGTGAGGAGACACCTTGTCAAACGCTTTCGCAAAATCTAGAAAGATACAATCAATGACTTGGCCTTTGTCTAAAGAGGAAGAAATGTTATGTATAAACGATATTAGTTGTGTTTCGCAGGAGTAGTTTTTGCGAAACCCATGCTGAGATGAAGTGAAGAAAGAGTTGGATTCAAGAAATGAGACAAGATTGGAAAATATTACGTGTTCGAGGATTTTGCAAGGCACGCTGGTAAGTGAAATGGGTCTGTAATTGAGAGGAGAATGCGGGTTATCTGATTTCAACAGAGGGACCACCTTCCCCACCTTCCAGTCGGCGAGAAGGTGGGGAAGGCTGAACTACAGCACAGCTTCTATCGTAGCAGAATGGTACCCACGCTGTTACGATCGTCGCGTATGTTTCATGGCTCCTAAACCGCAGTTTAGAAATAGAGGATAATACTGCAATAAGGTCATATTAGTGATTGGAACATTCGGAAATACACAATTGATCTCCGAGGCTGATTGTAGGCTCAAATATGCGCGCACACATCGCGCTGCGTGTTCCGTCCACCTCATTGCCAGCAGAAATTCCGGCCATGGCGCCTTAAACCACTTCAGCACGTCTCACAGAACCGTTTACCACGTAGAAGACGCACGTCATACTAAACCGACCGCACGACCGCGAAAAGAAACGCCAGAACCTACCGCCAAGCGTATACCTGCCATGCAAAACACCGCTTTCACCCAAGCCAGTATGGCGCTGCTCATAGGCGGCGCCACTGCGTTCACAATATGGCGGCGCCTACGAAAAAATGGTCTATAGTCCGGCTGGGCCATCCCCTTTTTCCCTTTCTCCACGCGGTGGCCTGGATCGCACCAATCCGGGAACCTTGCTAGGCTCATCATAATTCACGGGAACACGCACTTAGATGGAGAGGGAACCTTTCTCCCTCTCAAAGCTCAATGTCCTGTTTGACAGCGCAGGAATGCCGAGGTTGAGCGCTGACAACCGGCGATACCTCTAGTAACCCTTCGAGGAACTTCTTTGAAATCCCGTTCTCCGAACCTGATCGGTGTCGAAGAGTGGAGACCGCCCGTTCGCGGTGCGCTATTGCTTCCTCCCCCGGGTCGTTTTCGGGCGCTGAGGCTGGGGGGAGGGGGAGGGGGAGCGGTACGGCGACAGACGCCGGTGGTCGGAGCGGAATTGCCTGCAGGGGCGAGGTCACAACAGAATTTCAAAGCTACCGGTTTGGTGGTGAAGCATCGTTGTCCAGAAAGACCATGCGGCACGACAGCACCCCCGCCACCAAACATTGCATCAGGAGGACGAGCTGCTCAGCGTGGCTCGCCTGAATTGATGTGGCTGGTCAGCAGGCTCATCCACGGGTCTGGGGGCGGAGCTGTCAGGAACACAGCTTTCTTTCTTGGCATTCCCCACAAACAGGCATCACGCACAGACGAGTTTCCTGGAGATAAGACGAACTCTACAGAGTAACCATTGTGTAACGACGCCCAACGCTGCAAGTGCCCTCTGCACAACCCTCTACATGCTAGGCCTGACTCAGAATAATCCAACCTGGCAACTAAGTTTCCGCTCTCAAATAAAACGGAACGAAGTACGTATCTCATAGTGACAGCTCAAAGATCCGATCTCTATATCAAGTGTTGTTAAGACAACAGTTTCTACAGAATACAAGAATTGCAATAATAATATGAGTAATAGTACTACAGCTGCGTAGGCAGGTGAAGCAAATGACCCAAGAACATAACAGAAGCTCAAATCTTCGCTCTCGAATTACTTCTTAAAGTGATTCGTGTAAAGCTCTCCCCCACTTGCGAAGTGATTGAGGCAACGTAAGCCTTTCACAGAACGTCGACTGTAGAAACGACAACACTACGGGACCACTCAGATGGTGCACAAAACAAAGAATAACGCTAAAGGCAACAAATTTAGATTTGAAATTCATACGCATGTTTAAATAAACAAAACTACTGAATAAGCTAACAACATGACAAATAAACTGTGTAGAAGCACACCAAAATATCCTTAGTAGCATACCTCGGCTTAGAAGGCACGGCTAAGACCATCAGTGTTAGTGTGCAGCTCACTTTTCTTATAACGAACCACAAAATTGTGCTGCTGAAGTGTCAGGCTCCAATGGAGGAGATGGCCGTTCTCTGAGGACATATTGTTTAGCAAAGTTAAAGGGCAATGATCGTTTTTTACGACCAGCCTGGACCCTGCAATGTAGCATGCTAGATTGAGAACGATACGAGGCATGCGCATTCTTTCTCTGAACTTCTGTAGGCTTCCTCTTTGCAGCTGAGCTTGCGACTCAAGTACAAGACGGGCCGTTCTTTACCCTCGGCATCCTCCTGGCAGAGCACTGTTCCCAGGCCACGGTCACTTGCGTCGCATTGGATAACGAAGCCATTGGTGAAATCTGACGCCATGAGTAGGGGTTCTTCACTCAAAGCCTCTTTTAGCTTCTTAAACGCGCGCTCTTTCCTCGCATCCCATACGACAATCACGGGTTCGGTTTTTCGGAGGGTGTCAGTGAGAGCGCTAACAATATTAGAGTGATCTTTTATGAAGTGTTGATAATACCCCACTAAGCCATGAAAAGCTCTCACCTCGGTCTTGGTAGTCGGACAATGATAGTCAACTGCAGCGGCTACCTTCAGTTCGGATGGCCTACGCTGGCCGCACCCGACAACGTGTCCTAGGTAGCTGACCTCAGCGTAGCCTAAGTGGCATTTTTCTGGCCGCACGGTGAGCCCTGCCTCCTGCAGCCTTTCCAGCACAATGAGAAGGTGTTCGATAGGTTCCTTCCAGCTTTGAATTTCAATTCGAATTTCGGAGGGAAATCCTACGCGAGAGAATATAGACAACAAAGCGTTGACAACAGCAACTTAATTTAGCTGCCTTGAAGGAATGTCTTAAGGGAATTTAATTGCGACGCATAACGTGGTTAAAACTTTGCGGCAGCCGGAAGATGATTCTGGTAATTGACCGACCATGTTAATCACAAACCGACAAAACGGTTATGAAATAACGGGTCCCAACCTCATGGGTGACTTTCATTTGTCAGTCGATTTGCCTATTCGTTGACACGCGTCGCATGAGCGAACGAACGGCTTCGCGTCCTTCCAACAGCCGGGCCAGTGATACTCCTCAACTAGCCTAGCTTTGGTCTTCTTGATCCCGAGGCGGCCAGCCCATGAACTGCCGTGCGCGAGATCCAGGAGTTGTCCGCGATATTTTTCCGGTACTAGGATCTGGTCGTATACGTGACCCTTGGCATCCGTATACCTTCGATACAAAATATCGGAACTCTCGTAGAACGAAATGTTCGTTTTCGCTAACCCCTCTTTAACCTGTTCTTGCAGGGAATTTAGAGACAAATCTTTCCTCTGCTCCGCGCAAATTTCACCTTATCAACTTCAATAAGCTGCTGCCAGGTGTTTGACGTGGGGCATCCTTGGCATCCGTATACCTTCGATACAAAATATCGGAACTCTCGTAGAACGAAAGGTTCGTTTTCGCTAGCCCCTCTTTAACCTGTTCTTGCAGGGAATTTAGAGACAAATCTTTCCTCTGCTCCGCGCAAATTTCACCTTATCAACTTCAATAAGCTGCTGCCAGGTGTTTGACGTGGGGGCTAAAAGTGAGCCTTCCACATGTTCGGGGCACTTAGCGGGCCGGCTAGCCGTCTTGCCTTTTCCCCCATGCGTGTCCTGATCCGCATTAGTCGACACGAGCGACTTGCCACTGTCCTCTAAGGATTTGACCCCGGCATACGGCGACAGGCGCCGGTGGTCGGAGTGGAATTGCCTGCAGGGGCGAGGTCACAACACCATTTCAAAGCTGTCGGTTCGGCGGTGAAGCATCCTTGTCCAGAAGGACCGTCAGGCACAACAATATTTATTCGTATTGCTGTTTATGGGTGCGCATCTATCTACCATTCGTTAAAGATACACTATAGCAAAACACTTAATTACTTTAGACTGATCAAATGTTTTGTGAAATCTCTCTTCGTTAATTTCGAAATAATATGCTGATTATTAGAAAAGAAAATGAAGATCAAAGTTTCAGTTTTCGAATTTCGCACCGTAAACCCGCGCCGGTACGTGAGTGGGACGTCACGAATTTCAAAGTATCTTCTTTTTTCCTATTTAGGCGACGCTGGCTCATAAATGTTTCCCAAACACCATTTTCAATGTAGGGCTCCTTTAGAACACAGTGTAGTCAATCTTTACCGCTGAACAAATAACTAGACCGTAGAAAACTTCAAGGAGCTGTCACTGCCCACCTTTCATTTTTGTGCTTTTTATGGCTTACAAAGCGGCTTCTCGCGGTAAGGGTGGTGCTTTTGGTGTTGCTGAGGGTAATTTGCTAATACCGAAAAAATAGTTTTTCTCTTTAGTACATCCCTTTAAGGCCGTGGTTAGGCACACGAATGAGCTTCAGTTAGAGAACATTATTTTAATGTCACTATTCTAAAGCACAGTCTCGTATCACTAAACCTTTATCAATTGAGTTATTGTTGAAATATTGACCCTCCACTCCCACTCATCAGCCTTCAGTAGAAGTGGCTAATTATTTATCTTTCGAAGACAGCTTTTTTGGATGCTCATTTTATGAATTCAAAACGTAAAGCTTTTTGTTGGTGCGCTTATCCCTGCATCTTTGTAGATTCATTAAGAGGAACGAAGCAGCTGTAAGACAGATGTTAGTAAGCAATATTTTAAACTTTTTATGCAATATCGTACGTTATAGAACAAGCGTCGTTCACTCGTTCACATGCCGCACACATCTCCTTTGCCACCAAGGGAAACTGGGAACCTGGTCGCTTACATATAACCTGGCACAGCACGCCGTCAACTAGCACTCAGGTGACGCAAAGGTCAGAGTATCGAGCCATAGAGAGTAGACAGAGCTCAACACACGACTCCACAAAGTTGTGCGCTATCTTCGAGTACTCGGACGCTCTTAAACCACAAGAGAAATCTCTGCGTTCTCTGGAGCGCAAATAAAAAAAGCGGGGGCTAATACATTTCTCTATGCGACGCGCCTTTAGATGCAACGGCTGAGTTCTAGCTTTGGCGATGAAATATGCAGAAGAACGCCAGAATGCAGTGAACAACCCATCAACAGGAGTACATTGACTGAGTTATGGCGTTTCGGAGGTGTTTATTGTTATAAATGATGTGAGGCCGGTAACACATACTCATAAAGCTCACATGGGGGTTCTCCACGTGGAAACAGTATTTATGGCTTGACAACACGAAGCGTGCAACCAATGATTCTCTTTTAAGCAACCTTGAACGATAAAATAACTACACTGAAATGTTTGCTGGTACGAAATAATAAATTCCCATGCATGTTAAGAACAGGATTCGAAAGCGACCAAAAAGAGCTGACCAGAAAAAAAAAAAAAAAAAAAAACGTTGTTCATTTAGAGAATCCGAAGTCGGCGCTGGCAGATAACCATAGCTTACAGTGAAGCAAAGAAGACGTGAGTTGCCACAAGAGAGAGACAGAACTGACTGATCGTACGTGCGTGAGTGGCCTTATTTCTTTCGCGCAATATCAGATTGGTTTTTGTAGAACAGCAAATGCATAAGGAGAATATATACTCTTCAAGTAGAATCAGCTAACCGTAAGAAATGCACCTAAGGGTTGATGGTGCGCATTTTGTCTAAAGGTATGCGAATAACTTAAAATTCCAAAAGGTGCTGCGACGCTTTTCGTACTTTGCACTGCAATGGACGAATCAAACTGGCGAAAGCATCTTGTCGAGGTACCAAGCTTCAGATGGGCACGCACGTCTATCGACTCTAGTGCCCGCAGCGAACTCCTCCGATCAATTATCCGAGGAGCTGCCGCGCGCCGCTACGCAGCGAACGAACTTAACGCTTCCGCTTAAGGGGTAGGGGGATATAAAATGGACAAGAAGAGAATAATGAGCGCAGTAGGATAGGGAAGAAGCGAAGGAAAAGGGTTGAACAAAAAATACCCAAAGAACGCGCAGACGCTATGGGTCTACTCAGGAGACTTGGAAATAACGGTGGACAAACTCTACCAAATATGAGTCAGACCACTACCCAGGAGCTGTGGAGATTGGTTGGTAGAGTCAAGCGCACGAATGATGTAAACGATAGCTCAGTAGCTCATAGCAAGTTCTCATATAGTTACGTTTCCTTATCAATTGATTAGCCATTCTCGTTCGCCTCCTCTAAAATCAAGCAATGCCGAAGCGTACTGATCAAGGTCATGGTTATCTGCTTCCTATCTCACCGAGACAAATCAATATGAGTGAAAATTGTGTTTGAAATCCGAAGCAAATAACAGCTTTTCGCAAACGAACGTCAAAATGTACGACTGGGACATAAACTCCTAGCGCACCAGCAAGAGTTCAAACAGTGCAAACAGTCGTTTTGAGGCTCGTGTAATGTCAGTATGGTTCGGAGGGATACTAGAAGATGCCCTACGTCATACCTGCTGCTGGGAGGACACACTAACCGAGGCGCCTTCCTAATATGCTCTTTTACCGCACTAAACAAGTGCCTGCTGTTTACTGTCGTCCGACCTTCCAGGTGCGCTGATGACGTTGCGATCATTATAAGCCGCTATCACTCTTTAGCGCCTTATTCATCCGCGTCGAGCCATTATGAACCATGATCAACCGCACTTCGGCAGCGGCTGCATATGGCGCTGCCGCGCAGGCCCTGTCTTGAAAGCGATCTACGATGGGGACAGATTGTGCCAAGTGCTGATAGGTTCGTGTGCGCTATTATCTCGCCGCTTAACTTGCGTTGAAGCGAGACACACGGGCCCTACCTTAAAAGCGATCTGCGATGGTGACAGAGCGCACCACGTGCTGCTATGTTCGTGTACGCTGTATTCTAGCCGCTTAATTCGGACGAGCGGGGCTGAAGCCCCGCCCTTCCAAAATGTTTTCGTGCTGTCCATGCACCGCCGACCAAAACAACCTCCGGCATCAGAAATCATTCTGGATTCTGCCTAGAATGCCTTTTTTTACGCTCGAAAAGACATTTCAACGTGAACATTGCGAACTCGGGCTGGATTTCGCGTCAACGCCCATGCACCGGGACTCACATGACGCAAGGAGCCCCATCCGACCATAAAGTTTCAAGGGCCGAACGGGCTCGTCGCGGCAACTCGCTGAGGCTGCGGAATTTACAGGACGCATAGATTTCATTTCCGAAACTTTATGGGTATAGAGTTCTCATAAAATTTTGATGTAAAAGGTGCATTGACATTTTCGAAGTCCTGCTTTAGATTTTGGAATTCCGGAACATTGTGGGTTTAATGTTGTTATAAACATTTGACACCAAAGGTGCATTGAGTTTTCTAAAGTCGTACATCGGAACAATCAACGAGACAAGCCAAATCAACACAATATCAGACAAATATCAGACAAACACTGTGGTTCATTTGTGCTGTCATGTCACAAAAAGCAATATCAACATTTTTTTCACCTGCGCCAGAGCATCCATGACAGTAAGCGAGCAAAGGTAACTACGTTGTTATTTATTTTTCTACTTGGACTTTTATGTGCGAGGACACATTGAGCCTCTTCAGTTTTCTTGCCAGTAAATTTCCAGCCAGAGCGCGTGCGCTTTTTTAGTGTTGCCCCGACCACCGCGCGGCATGCTTCAGTGCGCGTTCATTTTTCTCTCCATGGCCATGTGGATTTTCGCCTCGCAAAGTTTTGGGCGCTTTCTGGCTAGCAGACGAGAAAAATAAGCAATGGTCGCTCGCCACCATCACTGTGGGGACTCGACGGATTGCAACGCGTTCGCTTGAGCGCAACCTTTCCGGGAAGCCTTGTCTCGGCGGTGTAGGTTATAAAGAGCAGTATGCGTATGGTTCTCTGTGGACCAAGCCTCTCAAGTTTTCTTCGGTATTCCTTCAGTAGCCGCATTAGGCCCCTGAAGTAGGCATTCCATTGTGGCCAACATGCTTTCCATTGCGTTGTTTTTTTTTTTTGTTTCGGTGGTTCCCGCCCCAAAAAAGAAAGAAAAAGACATTGTTGCGGCGCAGCGAATTTTCGCATGGGGAAAGTTCAATTCTTTACTTTTGTGGAAAGTAATGGGTCACGGGACGCTTCAGTTGCCGAATGTTCTTATTATATTATTGCGATAGCAGTTATATGGACACTCCCGGCGCATTCATGAGATCGCCGTCATGTTCCCTATTAAGTCTAAGGGCGATGGCATCGTCATCGCGCGCCGCGTATGTATGTACGAGTGAAAGCGTGGAGGGGGGGGGGGCGCATTGGTGAGCCGACGATGGTAGCTCAGTGTTCTGTGCGGAAGGGAGAAAAACGAGGAGGAAGCGCGCCGCCTTCCGCCGCGCGCGATACATCACGGGCAGTGGAGGGATGGGGGGCGGGCATTAGGATTCTGTGATCTGTGAATCTATGGTTGCGCGACATTTTATTTGCCTTGTTTGACGCATGATATATATCGACTTTTTTTTACATACGTAGATTTATTGGAGACTTATACGTATATTTAAATATCTTATTGCGAGGTTTCGTGTATACATACAGTTAACTTTGTTTCCAGTGGCACTTATTTGCCCTTTATCGAGCTGTAGCTTCGCCTTTGTATATTCCATTGTATCTTCGCATTTCTAATATTCAAGGGCGAGTCAAATGAAAGTGAGCCAACTAACACCGCGCAATAATGGTTTGGTTCATTATGTGCGAGGCATGCGCGTAGCACAGAGGCATCTCTCATTTACAAAACGTGACACGTAAGTGTGAGGATAAATCTTCTTTAATGCTCTCATACACTGGGTTGAACATGGTTGCGTAACATAATGGACGCTCCAAAAGTTGAACAGCGTGGTGTCGTGAGGTAAAAAAAAAATTATCCGCCGTGTGGCTCCCGTGTACTTTCAACCTTGCATTACATTGGCCACAGTGAATTGTTGGAGGAAACGGTTCAAAGAAGGACGTGAAAGTTGCAAAGACGATCCGAGACCAGGCCAAAGCCACCGCGCAATCACCTCCAACACAATTGCAAATGTTGATGATCTGATTTGACAATAACGGTAGATAAGCATCCATGAACTGGCAGAGCGTGTGAACATCAGTCACCGTTCGGTTCACACCATAATTCATGAACATCTCCATTATCGGCTCTTGTCTGCGCAATGGATGCCCAAGATTTTGAACAACCGCCAGAAGACGGGGAATTTCGGCGCTGCCTTGACTTATCTTATCCGGTATCACAATGAGGGTGACGACTTCTTCTTTGCAATTGTGACCGGGGACGAATCATGGTGCCACTACTACGAGTCTGAAACACGACGGCAAAGCTGGAAACATTCGAATTCGCCACCCCAAACAACGCAAAGGTCGTCGTTTCCACCGGAAAGGTGTTGACTTTTTTTTCGGTCGTCAGGAGCCATTACGGATAGAATTTGCTAAACCTGAAGAGACTATCAATCGTTTCCGATATTGTGAAACGCCGGATCAGCTGCGGGTTGCAATCAAGAACAAACGATGTGGAAAATTGACGAATGGGGTGCTTCACCCTCTGCGGCATGGTGTAGACGATCAATGTGTTGTAGTCCATGTTGCAAGAAGAGTAATGCCAGGGGCCAGGCATCTGCCTCAGCCAAAGTGGCGGTCACTTGTGAGGTTCGGGGAACGCCAAGACAGAGCCGTATTGCTGACCGGTGCTGCAGCTCCAGTTTCCGTAGGCGGGGGGGGGGGGGGGGCGGGCAGCGCCACGAGAGGGAGGGCATACAGTAGCCGTGAAGTGGCTGCAGCTTCAAATAGCAGCAGGGCCCATCTGGTGGTACAGCCCTGTCCACGGGCAAGGAGCTGTGAGATCGTACACGCTTTGAAGCTGTCTATATTCCCTCAAACTATAGGGGCGCTTTATTATTATACCTATGCTACCTGGAGCCGTAAAGTTACTCGGTAGCAGCATTTTTAATTGATGTGCGTGCAGACTTGTGAAGGTCGAAAAAGGCAATGTCTCAGAAGATGCAGCTACCACGAGTTAGTGCATATTTTTAATGTAGCAACGGAGAAGAAGTGGCGATACAGAACGTCTGTGTTTTCAGTTGTTCCACTTTTCTGTAGCTTTTTAATATTGTGAATACACAGGGATCACGTCATCCTTCGGGATGGCGGGCACACGTCCCGTGCAGCTTCCCGTCGACGCAGTCGACCCAACTGCTGTTCGGCCGGTTCACGCCTGCTTTGCTACGGCCGTCACCGACGTGGAGCTTCCAGATTCGACAGATGACTCCATGGTGACTGAGATGGATTCCGACAGTAGCAGCTTCACGCCTGTTGAATCGCGCCGCCTGAAAAGGAAGTTGTGCCGGACATGAACAGCTGGTGAGTCGACTACAAAGACTGTTGACAAACCTAGCGCTTTACGCTGGACATCAGCAGCGAGGGAATTGCCTACAGAGAATGTTGGCGCACCTGACGGGTTCTCTGTGGCTTTCGTAGCCACATCGAAGACGGCTAATTTGAGTACCATTAACAGACAACGGCAGACCCAATTTTTCGACTAGGTGGTTCCGGGACAAGTCAGAAGAGGTCAGAATCAACGCATGGAAGAATGTCCTGACAGTATATGTGAAATCTCGGGCGTTCATAGACAGACTGAAAGAAATTGGAGTGTTAGGCGGTATGCCGGTCCGCCCCTATCTCTCTCATGGAAAATTGACTTCCGCTGGAGTTATTACAGATGTAGACCCTGAAATAACGGACAGCGACCTGCGGGCACTCATCAATTCTACGGCCAGAATAGTCGACATTCATCGTTTCGGCCGATCACGGTTTGTTAAAGTAGTTTTTGAAGCCGACTCTATCCCATCCCGTCCGTCTGTATGTTCCCGAGCCCGTTCAATGCCACAAATGCAACAGGATTGGCCATGTGAGGGCTGTTTGCAAAAACGAAATATCCTGCCGTTGATGTGGCGGCTCACACTAGCATATTACTTGGAAGACGGAGACTGTTAACTGTACCAACTGCTTCGGCGCTCATGAGGCGACGGCTAAAGGCTGTCCTAGGATGAAGAACGAGACTCATCCTGAAGAATATGGTAAAAGACAACTCAAGTCACCAAGAAGCGGCCGCGTCTATTCGTCGTCGCAAATGTCGTTCCTACGCCGACGCCCAGAGTCACCTGCCACTAGTCTGTCTCAACCACCATTACAGCAACTCTCAGCTCCGTTGCCTCAACGTCTTGAGCCACAGAATGATAAGACACCGCCTGCTGCAGCGCCCCATGTTACCACGGTGGTTCAGAAAGATGCGGGTATATTATCCACCTCCTCTGATGTGGAATGGCCTGCTCTGTCATCCAAGGTCGTCGAAACAACGCGTCCAAGATTCCATGCCGTTCCAGCGGACAATATGGACAAGCCGGAAGGCCAGCAGGTGAACGTTCTTCTAAAACAACTTGTACACTCCATGCGCACGCTGCTTTCAGGCCTCAATACGCCAACAGCAAGGGTTGTTCAGTTTTTGGACGTAATTGAGCCGCTCTTGGCGGCACTGCAGTAATTCGTTATGGCGCTACCACACAGCCCCTCCTCCGTGTCGATGCACATACGTCGCAGTGTAGTGATGCTGTGGAACGTCCGAGGCCTGCGTGGTCGCCTAAGTGACTTCCGACAGCGCGTCCAGAAATACCGCTTCCCTGTGATTGTGATATGTGAGCCCAACATGCCTTCTGCTTTCCGCCTTTCTGGATATGTATTGCTGTGGTCTTGAGAAGCTGATGAAACCATCAAGGCGTTAGTGTGCATACGCCGAGATATTCCACACTACCGCCATGTCCTGCAGCCCCATAACACGAACCACTACATTTGCTTGACGTTAATGCTTAAAGGACGGGTCTTCTCGATACTCGGCGGCTACATTCCACCCACAGATCACATTGAATTGTCGTATCTGTCCTCAGCAATCCAGAGATGTACAGCTCCTCATCTTATTGTGGGCTCATCACCCCCAATGGGGAAGTGCAGTAATGAATAACCGAGGCAAAGCCCTGTCCAACTTTATGCACTCACAGGATTTCGTCAATATTAACGATGGCTCTCCTACGTTTCTGCGTGGCACGTCTTATAGAAGGTGCTTGGACCTGACGTTTGTTTCCTCACGACTACAGTCCTCTATTAGCGGGTTCAGTGATGTGGAAACACATGGCAGTGATCACATACCAACGTATATCTGCGTGAAGTGGTTCGCACCTACCACTTCGTCTCATGTGCGGTGCACAGACTGGCCCACTTTTAAGACTTTCATGGAGAATTCCTGTGCGGATCTAGAGTCACCAACTCAAATAGAAGACTTGATCACGTCCGCCCTCGGTGAGGCCACGCGGAACATATGTGCACCTACACCGGGGTCTCCTATCGATGTGGAATTCGAGAGGTTATGCGCAGTCTGACGGCGCGCTGAAAGGAAATATAGAAGGACGAAATCCACGTACGATCTCACCCTTTGTTGCCGAGCTCAACGACAAATAAAGCGCCATCTCGCGAAATTAGGAAGGAAGCGCTGGAGAAAGTTCTGCTTATCACTGGATCCTCGCAAGCCGCTGTCACGTATTTGGCATGTAATCAGGAGCCTACGTTTTCCCCACAAGAAAAGTACCCTTTCAGTGCTCTGGCCCTTTACCAACGCCGCAATGATGTAGAAGTAGCGGATGACTTCTGCAAAATAATTGTGGGCACAACTCAACCAGCCTCAATCTGATTCGAAGTTTTTGCGCCACCTTCTCGAAGTGACCACTACGACTTGCTCTTTACGATGCCCGAATTAGAGGCTGCTCTTGCGTCGTGTCGGCATTCATCTGCCCCTGGCCCTGAGGGGATCTCGTCCTCGTCTCTCTCTTACCTTGGCAGGGCTGGTCGCACTGCGCTGCTCAATTATTACAACGACACATGGGTCTCCGGTATTGTTCTGGAGCAGTGGAAGATCAGCCTCCTGGTTGCTCTCTTGAAGCCTGGAAAGACTCCTTACGAGCTTACCTCATACCGGCCAATTGCATTAGCCAGCTGTGTTGGAAAAGTTATGGAACAAATGGTCCTGGCGAGGCTCGAATGGTTTCTGGAGAGGAAAGATCTTTATCGGAACATGATGACTGGTTCTCGGCGGGGTCGTTCTTCGATTGACAGCGTCATTGACCTCATTACGACAGTGGAACATGAAAAACGTCGACGCCGACTCGTCGCCGCTGCTTTCTTAGACATTAAAGGGGCCTACGAAAACATCCTTCATTAAGCCATTCTCGATGCCCTAGATGACTGGTATTGGCGGCTGGCTCTACCTGTGGATTGTGAGCTACCTCAGCGGCCGTTTCGTTCACGTGTCCACGCCTGACGGAGAGACTAATCGTCATAAGGTATGCCGTGGAGTTCCTCAGGGAGGAGTTCTCAGCCCAACATTATTGAATGTGGCACTGATTGGCCTGGTGAGCGAACGTACACCTCATATCCAAATCAGTGCATATGCAGATGACATCTGCATCTGGGCTTCTGGTAGAACACGCCTACAACTACGTGCGAAATTACATCGTGCTGTGTCATCTAATTCACGTTACATACGGGGTCAGGGTTTGCTCTTAGCTGCTGAAAAATGTGCTGTGGTTGCATTCACGAGCAAATCCGTCTGCCGCTACCCTATCTCCATTAACGATGTTATAATACCTTATGTCTCCCACCACAGATTCTTGGGCATTATCATTGACCGCGGTTTGTCATGGTCGAGGCATGTTAATATGTTGAAGCAAAAAACTTAATCTATTTGCCATGTTCTTCGCTTCGTAGCAGGCATGAAATCGGGCCCCACGGAAGGCTCGTTACTACGACTTTATCAATCTCTTTTCGTAGGCTACATGCGATACAGCCTTCCGATACTCTCAAACTTGAGCATTTCCTGCTTACGGACATTAGAGAGAGTTCAAGCGCAGGCACTCAAAATATCCCTCGGCTTGCCACGGCGTGCCTCCAACAGAGGCACTATTGAAGAAGCCCGCGTATGCCCATTATCGATATACCTGTCCCACGAACTACTTCGTGTGTATTTACGCTTACTTACACGAAACCATTGCCATCCATTGACGTCGGTTCTACATGAACGACCGGACAGCAGTTTCACAACTGCAGTCCGCTGCCATCTACCCCACATAACATCAGGCTATGCCCTTCCGTTTCACCCCGTCAAACCACCGTGGGTGATGGTTCAACCTTCAGTATGCGTGCATGTCACCTGCATACTAAAGAAATAATTGGTTTCCGTTAGCGGACTGCAACAACTTGCTCTGGCATACATCTGGTCAGAATACCAGACATATGTTCATGTATACACAGACGGCTCCGCGTTACCAAAGGCATGGACAGCAGCTGTGGTGATACCAGCCCAACAGATGGCTCAAGGTTTCATACTAGATCATAATCCTACATCAAGCGCTGCAGAGTTTGTGGCTATTCGGGAAGCGATTCGCCACATCTACGAGGAAAGACCTCAAGAGTGGTGCATTTTCACGGACTCAAAACCCGCGCTGCAACTTTTGGGATGCTTTCTGCGCCACACCGCATATCAGGTTCTGGCATTGCAGATCACCGAGCTACTTTCATGCGCTCAAGAAAAACACCACGGCATAGTGTTCCAATGGATCCCGGGACACTGTGGGCTCAATGACAATGAGATGGCCGATGCTGCACCAAGGCGCACCCTCAGCAATGGCCTGCGAACTGTAGTGCCATTCTCCAGACCGGACATCACATGCCTTCTGTCGGAATTAATGAGGAGTGCGACGAGAAGAGACTGGGCCCAGCCAGACGCTTGTCACGTCCGCCTTAAAAGGTTGGATACCGATATGCAATTTCCTGTTCTGCGTGGAATTCCACGCCCTCATACATGCCTGCCACATAGACTGCGATTAGGCGTCGCCTTTACGCGCAAATACTTGCACATCATTGGCTGGACAGACTCCCCGGATTGTTCAGTGTGTGGCACTGTAGAGACTATAGACCATGTGCTCGTGGTGTGCCCTGAGTATGCGCGCGAAAGACTGACAATGGCAGATACCTTGAGACATTTACGCAATAGACCACTGCCGGAGGATCTCTTGCTAGGCGCATGGCCACAGAGTTGGCAGACGATAGAGACAATGCGTGCTCTTTCACGTTTTTTAGGCGACACGGGCCTGGACTCATGCTTGTGATACCAGTTATGCAATGCATCCTTCACCTCGTACCTCCCATGATCATCCCCCATTGTGACCCTTTCCTTCCTTTCTTCCCTTTCCTCTACGTAGAGTAGCAGGCGAGGTGCTCCATTTTCCGGCCAACCTCTCTACATTTTCCAGTCTTTAAGCTACTTCTTCTTAATGTAGCAACGGTCTCTGCTCATGCAGCATCATTCTGCGAATTACTGTAACAAGACAGAACTGTCACGTTTTCGCAGTAAATTAGCAAAAAATAGGTCCTGTTACACATCTCGAGGTTGTTGACCCTGGTTAGCAGTGGGCATGTCAACTCCGCCTAACAGTGTTTTCGTTCGATTACGCTTGAGTGAACACAGCGCCTGTTATCCCTCATGTTATCAGCTGAGATTTCCGGTTCCATATTTCCATGAGGCTTCTTTCCAAACCACAAATCGATTTACGAGGTAGTACTAAGCAGTCGCGCGACTCCCTATAGCCAGCATTCCGAGGCACCAGTCAAGCATACAGGGTGTTTCACGTAACTTGAACCAAGGATAAAAAATGGGGCTAAACGAAACTGAATGAAACCAACGACATATGATTTGGCGAGAAGGGGTGCTCTTTAGGGTACTTCTTATATTGCGCTTAATTAGGTATTTAACTAAGATAATTATACAAATGTTTTAATACTCACTCTAGCACCAAGTGCGTTTGCATACGTCGTAGAAGGCTTTCTAAAATAACCGATCCAATTTTTTATTACAACGTGCATGCTTCGTGGCGATATTTTCGGGCGTTTAGAGAAAGGCCGAGAAAAATTAAATGAAACCACGTGACTACACTCATGCGCTACCGGCTTACCTTTTTTTTAGGAAATGTCAATTATCGCAACCCTTTTATTCATCGCGCGAATAGGCGGAAACACTTCCGATAGGTTTGAGATTGATGTATGTGCCACTAACCAGCATATTCTAGAGAAATCAGCAGACATGGCTGTTTCGGCATTTTACCGTGCTATAGGCTTACCTTTTTTTTCGGAAATGACCATTTTTCCAAACCATTTATTCATCCCGTGAATAGGCAGAAACACTTCCGATAGGTCTGAGGTTGATGTATGTGCCACTAACCAGCATTTGCTAGAGAAATCAGTAGACATGGCTGTTTCGACGTTTTACCGTGCTAGAGGCTCACCTTTTCTTTCGGAAATGCCAATTTTTCCAAACCATTTATTCATACCGTGAATAGGCGGAAACACTTCCGATAGGTCTGAGGTTGATGTATGTGCCACTAACCAGCATTTGCTAGAGAAATCAGTAGACATGGCTGTTTCGACATTTTACCGTGCTAGAGGCTCACCTTTTCTTTCGGAAATGCCAATTTTTCCAAACCATTTATTCATCCCATGAATAGGCAGAAACACTTCCAATAGGTCTGAGATTGATGTATGTACCACAAACCAGCATTTCCTAGAGAAATCAGTAGACATGGCTGTTGCGACATTTTACCGTGCTAGAGGCTCACCTTTTCTTTCGGAAATGCCAATTTTTCCAAACCATTTATTCATACCGTGAATAGGCGGAAACACTTCCGATAGGTCTGAGGTTGATGTATGTGCCACTAACCAGCATTTGCTAGAGAAATCAGTAGACATGGCTGTTTCGACATTTTACCGTGCTAGAGGCTCACCTTTTCTTTCGGAAATGCCAATTTTTCCAAACCATTTATTCATCCCATGAATAGGCAGAAACACTTCCAATAGGTCTGAGATTGATGTATGTACCACAAACCAGCATTTGCTAGAGAAATCAGTAGACATGGCTGTTGCGACATTTTACCGTGCTATAGGCTTACCTTTTTTAGGAAATGCCCATTTTTCCAAACCATTTATTCATCCCGTGAATAGGCGAAAACACTTCCGATAGGTCACCAATTTTTCCAAACCATTTATTCATCCCGTGAATAGGCGGAAACACGTCCAATACGTCGGAGAATGATGTGTGTGCCACTAACCAGCACTTGCTAGAGGAATGAGTAGACTGTGAAGGCATGGCTGTTTCGACAATTTTCTGAACTACAGGCTAACCTTTTTTTCCGAAATGCCAATTTTCGCAAACCATTTATTCATCGCGTGAATTGGCGGAAACACGTCCAATAGGTCGGAGAGTGATGTGTGTGCCACTAACCAGCACTTGCTAGAGGAATGAGTAGGCTGTGAAGGCATGGCTGTTTCGACAATTTACTGAACTATATGCTTACCTTTTTTTTCCGAAACGCCAATTTTTGCAAACCATTTCTTCATCGCGTGAATAGGCGGAAACACGTCCTGTAGGTCAGAGAGTGATGTGTGTGCCGCTAACAAGCACTTGTTAGAGAAATGAGTAGGCTGTGAAGGCATGGCTGTTCGGACAATTTACTGAACTATAGGCTTACCTTTTATTTCCGAAAGGCAAATTTTCGCAAACCATTTATTCATCGCGTGAATAGGCGGAAACACGTCCAATAGTTCGGAGAGTGATGTATATGCCACTAACCAGCACTTGCTAGAGATATGAGTAAGCTGTGAAGGGATGGCTTTCGACAATTTACTGAATTATAGGCTTACATCTTTTTCCGAAATGCCAATTTTAGCAAACCATTTGTTCATCGCGTGAATAGGCGGAAACACGTCCAATACGTCGGAGAATGATGTGTGTGCCACTAACCAGCACTTGGTAGAGGAATGAGTAGACTGTGAAGGCATGGCTGTTTCGACAGTTTACTGAACCATAGGCTTACCTATTTTTTTTGAAATGCCAATTTTCGCAAACCATTTATTCATCGCGTGAATAAGCGGTAATGCGTCCAATAGGTCGGACAGTGATCTGCATGCCACTAACCAGCACTTGCTAGAGAAATGAGTATGCTGTGAAGGCATGGCTGTTTCGACAATTGACTGAACTATATGCTTACCTTTTTCTTTCCGCAAGGCCAATTTTTGCAAACCATTTCTTCATCGCGTGAATAGGCGGAAACACGTCCTGTAGGTCAGAGAGTGATGTGTGTGCCACTAACCAGCACTTGTTAGAGAAATGAGTAGGCTGTGAAGGCATGGCTGTTCGGACAATTTACTGAACTATAGGCTTACCTTTTATTTCCGAAAGGCAAATTTTCGCAAACCATTTATTCATCGCGTGAATAGGCGGAAACACATCCAATAGGTCGGAGAGTGATGTATATGCCACTAACCAGCACTTGCTAGAGAAATGAGTAGGCTGTGAAGGCATGGCTGTTTCGACAATTTACTGAACTATATGCTTACCTTTTTTTTCCGAAACGCCAATTTTTGCAAACCATTTCTTCATCGCGTAAAATAGGCGGAAACACGTCCTGTAGGTCAGACAGTGATGTGTGTGCCACTAACCAGCACTTGTTAGAGAAATGAGTAGGCTGTGAAGGCATGGCTGTTCGGACAATTTACTGAACTATAGGCTTACCTTTTATTTCCGAAAGGCCAATTTTCGCAAACCATTTATTCATCGCGTGAATAGGCGGAAACACATCCAATAGGTCGGAGAGTGATGTATATGCCACTAACCAGCACTTGCTAGAGAAATGAGTAGGCTGTGAAGGCATGGCTGTTTCGACAATTTACTGAACTGTAGGCTTACCTTTTTTTTCCGCAATGACAATTTTAGCAAACCATTTACTCATCGCGTGAATAGGCGGAAACACGTCCAATAGGTCGGAGAGTGATGTGCGTGCCACTAACCAGCACTTGCTTGAGAAATGAGTAGGCTGTGAAGACATGGCTGTTTCGACAATTTACTGAATTATAGGCTTACATCTTTTTCCGAAATGCCAATTTTAGCAAACCATTTATTCATCGCGTGAATAGGTGGAAACACGTCCAATACGTCGGAGAATGATGTGTGTGCCACTAACCAGCACTTGGTAGAGATATGAGTAAGCTGTGAAGGGATGGCTTTCGACAATTTACTGAATTATAGGCTTACATCTTTTTCCGAAATGCCAATTTTAGCAAACCATTTATTCATCGCGTGAATAGGCGGAAACACGTCCAATAGGTCAGAGAGTGATGTGTGTGCCACTAACCAGCACTTGCTAGAGGAATGTGTAGGCTGTGAAGGCATGGCTGTTTCGACAATTTATTGAACTATAGGCTTACCTCTTTTTTCCGAAAGGCCAATTTTCGCAAACCATTTATTCATCGCGTGAATAGGCGGAAACACGTCCAATAGGTCGGAGAATTATGTGTGGGCCACTAACCAGCACTTGCTAGAGGAATGAGTAGGCTGTGAAGGCATGGCTGTTTCGACAATTTACTGAACTATAGGCTTACCTTTTTTTTCCGGAAGGCCAATTTTCGCAAACCATCTATTCATCGCGTGAATAGGCGGAAACACGTCCAATAGGTCAGAGAGTGATGTGTGTTCCACTAACCAGCACTTGCTAGAGAAATGAGTAGGCTGTGAAGGCATGGCTGTTTCGACAATTTACTGAACTATAGGCTTACCTTTTTTTTCCGAAAGGCCAATTTTCGCAAACGATTTATTCATCGCGTGAATTGACGGAAACACGTCCAATAGGTCAGAGAGTGATGTGTGTGCCACTAACCAGCACTTGCTAGAGAAATGAGTAGGCTGTAAAGGCATGGCTGTTTTGACAATTTACTGAACTATAGGCTTACCTTTATTTCCGAAATGACAATTTTCGCAAACCATATTTGTTCATCGCGTGAATAGACGGAAACACGTCCAGTAGGCCGGAGAGTGATGTGTGTACCACTAACCAGCACTTGCTAGAGGAATGAGTTGGCTGTGATGGCATGGCTGTTCCGACAATTTACTACAGGCTTACCTCTTTTTTTTCCGCAAGGCCAATTTTCGCAAACCATTTATTCATCGCGTGAATAGGCGGAAACACGTCCAATAGGTCGGAGAGTGATGTGTGTGCCACTAACTAGCACTTGCTAGAGGAATGTGTAGGCTGTGAAGGCATGGCTGTTTCGACAATTTACTGAACTATAGGCTTACCTTTTCTTTCCGAAAGGCCAATTTTCGCAAACAAGTTATTCATCGCGTGAATAGGCGGAAACACGTGCAATAGTTCAGAGAGTGATGCGTGTGTCACTAGCCATCACTTGCTAGAGGAATGAGTGGGCTGTGAAGGCAAGGCTGTTTCGACAATTTACTGAACTATAGGCTTACCTTTTTTTTCCGAAATGCCAATTTTCGCAAACCATTTATTCATCGCGTGAATAGGCGGAAACACGTCCAATAGGTCGGAGAGTGATGTGTGTGCCACTAACCAGTACTTGCTAGAGGAATGTGTAGGCTGTGAAGGCATGGCTGTTTCGACAATTTACTGAACTATAGGCTTACCTTTTCTTTCCGAAAGGCCAATTTTCGCAAACAATTTATTCATCGCGTGAATAGGCGGAAACACGTCCAATAGTTCAGATAGTGATGTGTGTGTCACTAACCATCACTTGCTAGAGGAATCAGTAGAGTGTGAAGGCATAGCTGTTTCGACAATTTACTGAACTATAGGCTAACCTTTTTTTCCGAAATGCCAATTTTCGCCAACCATTTATTCATCGCGTGAATAGGCAGAAAGTCCAATAGGTCGGAGAGTGATGTGTGTGCCACTAGCCAGCACTTGCTAGAGGAATGAGTAGGCTGTGAACGCATGGCTGTTTCGACAATTTACTGAACTATAGGCTTACCTCTTTTCCGAAATGCCAATTTTCGCAAACCATTTATTCATCGCGTGAATAGGCGGAAACACATCCAATAGGTCGGGTAGTGATGTGTGTGCCACTAACGAGCACTTGCTAGAGGAACGAGTAGACATGGCTGTTTCTACATTTTACTGGGCTATAGGGTTACCTTTTTTTCCCGAAATGCGATTTTCGCAATCATTTTTTTCATTGTGTGATTAGGCGGAAGCACTTCCGATAGGGTGGAGATTGATGCATATGCACAAACCATCGTTTTCGAGAGAAGTCAAGAGAGATGGCTGTTTCAACGTTTAGCTCGGCTACAGGCTTATCTTTTTTCTGCAGAAATGCCAGTTTTCGCAATATATTTATTCATCGCGTGAACAGGCGGAAACATTTCGAATGGAATGGAGACTGATGTCCTTTATTTTAAATTATGGGGTTTTACGTGCCAAAATCACGATGTGATATTGAGGCATGCCGTAGGGGGGGACTCCGAAATAATTTGGTCCAGCTGGGGTTCTTTAATTTGCACCTAAATCTAAGTACACGGGTGCTTTCGCATTTCGCCCCCATAGAAATGCGTCCGCCGTCGCCGGGATTTCAACCTGCCACCCCGCGCTTAGCAGCCCGACGCAATAGCCACTTAGCAACGTAGATTGATGTATATGCTGCGAAATTATTCATGTAAAACCCCCCTTACACTATGATCGATGAGGAGCCTGTAATGTACTGTGAACAAATAAATAAATAAATAAATAAATAAATAAATAAATAATGTGGACTACAGTTAGTTTAGATGCTCCGGTCTGGGCTACGTAAGCGGTGCTAGGAATCGGGGCCCGCAAATTTTGTCTTCCCGCTGTCCTAGCCCCCACTGTGTATGGAACAGTATACGAAATCCTGAAAACTAAGTCAAACACGCAACAAGCATTTATTTCTGACTGAGGGTGTTGCCAGCCCTCTGAAATTTTCTTTTTATTTTTTTACAGTTCCAGAGCAGCGTGCGCTCCGGAATTGGTTATGATGGCGAGGATCTCCCTACCACGGACTTCGAGCGACATTTCCTCGATGAGGAACAACTTCGTGCATGGACCACCGAGCAGCTGCTGACCTATGCTGGAGCAGCGTAGCTCGAACGTCAGGCCTCGAACCTGCGTCGCATTGGCCGCGTTTATCGTCACCACGAAGTGGCCATTGGCACCACTGCCCACAATTCCAGCAAACGCGTGGTCACGCACACACAAAAAGAAAAGCAAGACTGGAAACAGCGCTCGCCATAAGGCCAGAAGACGACGACGATGACGACGTGTAACGCTGTTGACGTGCACGACGACTCACACGTCACGTGCCACAAGTCGAACTAACTATAAGTGTTGGCATATTTCGCATAGCCTAAGGAAAGTTGGGCGGGGGGTCATCAAAACAGAGCACATATAGGGCGGGGGCTTAACTCGTTATCGAGTTGGTTAAAGAAGAGGACAGACAAAGAGTGGATGGTGGTAGGTGGGTTGCATAGCTTAAAGGGACACTAAAGCGAAACAATCAATCAGTTTAGACTAATGAAGCATTGTTTGAGAACCCTGCAGCCAGTCATTAAAGAATTGTTTGATTATTAAACGAGAAAATGAAGGTCCAAGTATAAGTATTTGAATTTCGCGCCGAAACTCCAGCGCCGCTACGTCAACGTGACGTCAAGGATTCCAAAGTACGTTTTCGCATTTGGGCCGCGTTGGCTGAATAAAGGTTTCGAAACTTGCCATGTTGAATATTTGGTTCCTTTAGAACACACTGTAGTCAATCTTTACCGCTATATATAATTAGTAGGCCCTAGAAGATGCCATCAAAATCCAATACGTCACAGCCCCCAGGTGCGGGAACTTAAGTAGGCGTCGCCACCCGTATTTCGTTCTTGCGCTTTTTCTGGCTTACCAAACGTCTTATCGTTGTGAGAGTGGTGTTTTTGGTGTTGTAGAACTGTAATTTACTGATGCAGAAGAAATCATTTTTCACTTTAGTGTCCCTTTAAAGGACGGGAAACGACGCGCCGCGCGCGAGTGCAAAATTTGGCTTAAATGTTCATAGCATGTGTATGCTACTCGCGTACTGTGTTTTTTTTTATGAGATCACCAAGGTGATTCAGGACCCCTTTGGGGCTGTAATCAAAGTGCGCCTTCTGTATAATCCACCGTTCGAAATTTCGAAATTCTAATTTGCGCCCGTGAAACTCAAGTAGTCGATTAATAGGCAGGAGCCGAGCGTCAGTTGTGAATAGCTTATGAATCCAATTACTAGCAATAGGGCTGCATATCTTTACTCCAACATTTTATTGTTCTTAGTACCGATGTGCTCTCCATGGCGAGAAACAAAGGTGAATAAATTATGTGTATATTCTTTCATGTAGAACTATGTGTGGGCATTACAGGGTTAGATACTCCCCAATATTGTTGGCATCAATGTTGTGGGTGCTTTGAACAGCAAACTCTGTAAGTATTTGAAAACTTGAGCAACCAGCGGCCTCATAAACAGACAATGAAGCCTAAAGTTGCACGTGACTTCTGCTGCAATATTCACAATACATCTTGGAGACATATCACAGGTAGAGTCCATTAAACAGCTCTGGATGAGGCGCCTCTCAACTGGCACCTGCGTATTGATTGTTTAGCCAGAAGAGGCGCATGTGCCATTGGCATTTTCTGTAGCTCAGCAATTGCGGCTGAGAGCGAAGGGCTAGTCACTAAAGGTTATATCGTGTGTACTTCCGTGCTGTCTTATAGTTTGGTTGCGTACTTTTCTCGGGTGCTCCATCCTATTTTTCTCTTGGAACGAACAGCTGTGCGCTATTGAGATTTTCTTCTCTCGTGCAGCTACTGCCATTTGATTGTACAGACGATGTTCAGAATTTATAAGTCACCGCTAAAAGGTTCTGAAACTGTCTTGATTTCCCTACAAGCGTGATTTTGACGTGCCTATTTGCGATGTGCTTCTGATCTCCGGCAGCTCTTGTTCCATTAATAATGAATGCGATGACCTTTTTCCTGATGATGCAAAATTACTTCCGCATCGTATTTTCGTCGTCACTGTGACATGGTCCCACGTATATAGACTATAAACCAAAAGCTGGGAAGGTTTAGTTAAGCTATCGGCAGAGCCTCCTCTTAATTTCATTTGTGTGTGTGTGTTCTTTGGCATGCCCAGTGAAATGCTTTGCCTCGCGTAAGAATGCTTCGCGTACGAGTTTTGAAGTAAACATGCCGTGAATTAACGCCGTGCGTGTCGATAGTGTCACTTCGTTTACTTCATTAACAGTGTTATTGTCACATACAAAGCCTCTGTTCACTACCTAGAATATAGCACATTGGTACTCGCGTTGCGGTGTAGATGAGTGTTCTGTCAGCATCGAGATGCAACAGAATTTCGCCAGTCAACCGGCGAGGGCAACTAACTGAATTCCATTTATGAGCAGACCCAGGTCTCATTTTGACAGAGCAATTGAACAGCGTCTTATCAACGCACATCGCAGCACGTCACAGCGCTTCCAAACTGGGTTGTTGATGTCCAGATTGAAATTAAATGAAAGCGTGTATAACGATTAGGCGGTACTAGAGGCGCGGAACGCGGGTTTGCGACAACCGCGACGTAGTTACGCTTCGCGGCGGCAAAATGGACGGTCTACAGTCCAGCGCCAAAGCGCAGCCGGAGTGGTGGTCGGCGCGCTTTGGCCAGCGCGGGAATACCGCCTGCCCTATCTCGCTGGCAAATTAAACTGCGAGAACGTAGGCCGCGATAACGGGCTAGCTGGCCAAGCTACCGGTCGATGAAGCAACGGCGGTGTCGGTGCCATTCCGATAGCTGAGTGGATGAAGTGTTAAGCTAGTAACTGCAGTAAAGACGGTGGTTTAAATCGTGGTGCTTGCATCGCTGAAAAAAAAAATAAGAGCAAAGGGGGTGCCGAGGCTCGAACTGTGCATCCCAGTGTTAGCGTTCAATGATGGAGGTTCCTCAGTTCGAACTATCGCCCTTATGTGTACGAGCTAAACGCTCCATCCGCTCGGCTACCGGAACGACACAGCAACCGGCGTTGTTTCATCGACCAGTAGCTTAATTTGGCCAGCTAGGCCGTTATTGCGGCCTACGTTTTTACAATTCAATCTACCGGCCAGCATGACGGTGCTTAGTGCCACTGAATCGTAAGACACGCTTGAAATCCCTCTTAACCTACGCATCCGTGACACGTCACACGGTGATGTGGCTGTGCGGAAATTTAGAGGGCACATTGTGGAAGTAGTGAAGATCATTAACACACGCCTCATAATCAAATCGTGGTTTTACATAATTATAGGAATAACAACAACAGTAAGAGTAATTTCCATCAAAACAGGTTCACCATCATCAACTTTAGTTTTTGTCAATTGCAGGACGAAGGACTCTGCCAGCCATTTTCGATTACCCCTGTCTTGCACTGATTTCCTCACCACATCTAATTTTCTGCCATCCTCGACTTCATTCCTTTGACACTATTCTGTAACTCCCATGGTCCATTGCTTACCTGCCCTACCCATTAAATGGCCTGTTCAGCTCTATCTTTAGAGCTTAGCTCTTAATGGCCCGTTCCTGCGGCGAGTGTCGGCGGTGGTGGCGGCGTACAACCGAGCGAACGAGTAAAACAGCGAAAGATGAAAGGCGTGAGCCGCGCACGGTGGACACCAATGACTGCGGCGCCTTCAGCGACGTGCGCGCGGAAAACTGGTTTCATGCAGACCCGCCCGACCGCCCGATGCATAGTCGTATCTGGTCTCAGCCGGATACGACTAGGGAGCTGACGATAGATATTGACCTATCGTCAGCTCGCGCTTGATTGGTTTGCTTGGTTTGATCTCGTTCGCGCTTGTTTCAATTGTAATGGTCTGCGATTGTTTTGTAATCTGATTGTGCACGTGACGCGAATTGCGCATTACTTTCTGGAAGCCAAGTGGTGCCAGCGATTAAACTATAACTTTCGACGGCTACCGACTGTGCTACATGTCTCTCTCAAATTCTTTGCCTCAATATGTCGCGAAATGAAAACACGTGCAGAGCTGCGCTCAAATTTCTCATTAGAGAGCATCGGAATTGACGGTGAATTTTTTTTCTTTTGTTGTCAACTAGAATATCGCTTACCGACGTTTGCTCTCTTCCTGTCTCCTAATGTTACGCCTAACATTTTTCATTCTGTGTCCTTGCGCGGTCCTTGACTTGTTCTCGAGCTCCTTTTCTTCGCTATTTCTGCTCCACCGGTTAGCACGCGTAAAATGTAATTATTATAGACTTTTCTTTTCAATAACAGCCGCAAGCTCCCAATCAGAATTTGGTAATTCCAGCCGTATGCCCTCCAACCCATTTTTAGTTTTTTGTAAATTTCCTTCACATGATCAGTGTCCCCTGTGAAACGGACTCCTGCACAGACTCTGGAGGCTGACTCCAACCTGCATTTTCCAGAGAACTCCGTGGACATGGCTGTTTCAACATTTTACTTGGCTCTATATAGGCTTCCCCTTTACTTTGGGGGGGGGGGGGGTAATGCCATTTTTCCTAGTCCATTTATTCATCGCGTGAATAGGTAGAAAGGCTTCCAGTAGGATGGAGATTGATGTGTGCGCCCCAAGCCAGCATGTTCCAGGCTGGTTAGTGGAGATCTGCAGCTACCTGCAAGGTATTTATTCGGGCACACACACCCCGTGGCCTAGGTTGTCTGCTCGGCAAGACAGAAGCCAGCACTTACTTAGTGGTCCAATATAGTGGACAAGTTTGGTGACTGCATGAAAAAGGTTAGATACTTGCTCCAATGTTAGTTAAGTTCCTAAAGAATGCTAATCGAAATCGAAATGGCTGAGTTCAGTTAAGTAAATAAAAGATGCGCTCGAATGTCGCTGAGTAAATCGGTATTACCGAATTTTACTAATCTATTTCGCTCGGTAGCGAATATATAAATGAGATTCTGATATTCGCTCTAGCGAATAATAAAGCCTTCTCTGAAACACCTGGTGCGTTGCCATGCCCAGCCTCATATGGAATATGTGCACGGTCTCAGATACTATCTTGTCGCTATTACATTGTGTACGGCTCTTGAAATCTTTGAGAATTCAATAATTCGACGCCGCCACTTTTCCACACGTACACGTTCCGTTTTTCTTCTTTCTTGTTCTATTTTAGAATCGCCACCGGTGCCTACATTTCGTAAAGAATGGTTCACATACAACAAGCCCTTATCATTATATAGCCTCGTTTTTTCATATACGTCATAGAATTGCTGGGGTGCAGAATGCATTGGTTGGAAGGTATGCAGCTGGTTCGCGTAACAAGCTGCTATCGCTTGTTACGCACACTGCGGGGAGGAAGTTCGCAGGCTGCTCCTTGTCAAATGAACTGGCCAAAAATCGTATACCCAGAAGGCAGGCATGTTAGTACCCAGAAGGCCAGTGCATGCCAGTATATCTAGAAGGCAGTCGGTGTCCGACTGTAGAGAGAGAGAGGGATATAAGGAAGGCAGGCATGTTAAACAGTCAAGAGTCTGGTTGGCTACCCTGCTCTGGGGGAAGAGACAGAAGGGAGAGAGAAGGTATAGAGACGCCCAACTGTAATTGCAATGTGACGTTAGGGACCAGTGTTGTTTGGAACCAACGGATTTATTGATAGCCCAGCAAGTGTGAAGTTTTTGCAACATATTGTACATTTGTAGGCCTTAAAACTGCTGATGAACACTCGTTTGTGTTTGATAAATTATACCTATTATGGCATAGCTCTCTCTCTCAAATGTGACTTTCACGCTTTGGGGGACAAACGTACTGCTGAGCAACGCCTTTCTTAAACGCCGTACGTGAGGCTAGATTTAGCTCCTATTACGTCATTTGTGGCGCAACAACGGCGCCATCTGCACACGCGACACATGCACGGTCGAGTAATGCCTCCTTTCTGTTAGACAGAATGGCATCAAAGCGTGGGTACTAAGGTTACAAAGATATAAGTGAGAATGCTACATGTTTTTATTACATCAGTTTCAGCAAGTGAGCCCATTTGAGCCATCTTCAAGCCGCTTCACGTAAAATTACTAATAAATAATTACGTGCAATTTGTCACGTAGGAGTATGGCCGAGATCGACTTTTTTTTTTTTTTTTTTTTTGCTTTCAAAGCTGCTTTTCAGCACGTTAACTGTGACAGACGTCGCGTTTTCGAATTTTAGTCTATTACTGACCGAATGTGCACTCGGTTCCCGAAGTAAAAAAATTAGAAGAAGAAAAAAAGGAGAAAGAGAAAGAATGCTTTGAGAAACTAGCTTATAACTTAACTAGAGAAACTAATTGTCCCACTTAGTGCATCTATTGACTTCTTGTGCAGAAGCATGGCTGCCGTCCGTACATTTGCACGGGTTTCTGTGTGGCCTTTGCATGTTTACTTTTATTAGAGCAAGAAAGCACTGAATACAGCTACCGAGTGTAGTTATATGCCGAGGGCTCACCGGTATTACCGGCAGATAATCTAAAACATTTCTCATCAATCACCTGTTCTTCCATAAAGCTCAAGCTGCATAGTTTTTCTATTTTGGTTATATATTAACATGTCGAGGTTATTGAAGTGCACTTAATTAGTTCGACCATCAGTCATTCGCGGTGAGAGCAGGAAAGTTCCCGTTTGCTATTATGTTTTTATTTCAATAGGAACGAAAGTAATTCATGAACTGAGATACACAATTCTTTCTTCTATTTTTATTTTTCCCCTATGGAGTCACTGCTGCACAGAAAACTGAATGGGAAAAAATTACGTAAACTACTACTTCAGACTTCAGTAATCTCTGCGAACGCATTCGCTTATGTTGCGATTTGCTGACTCTCAATTCAGTGAAAGCTTATCTTACATATATATTGAATATACCTCACAGTGCGAATCCTGCATGACATTCCGCTACCGTAGGACCATACGTTCA
Organism: Dermacentor andersoni; assembly: GCF_023375885.2. Taxonomy (NCBI): domain Eukaryota; kingdom Metazoa; phylum Arthropoda; class Arachnida; order Ixodida; family Ixodidae; genus Dermacentor; species Dermacentor andersoni. The sequence goes on along the minus strand of NC_092819.1, from coordinate 15,038,163 downwards.
GAATTCACATAGCATACTTCCTGACAGAAGAGACACTTTAACTTGAAACGTTTTATGCGGAGGCGATTAATGAAATGTTTCTTGAAGACAATATTTCGGCTCTGGAAGAAATTTTCTCACTAGGAACACAGAAATATTTATAACTATACACAAAACTAAGATAATTCTGTGGAAGTAGTTCAGAAATCATATGGAAAAGTAGTAAAATATTTATTGTAAATTGTTCAGTTAAAATATATTTAAGAAATATGCAAAATTTGAATTTAGCGATATCACGTTACCAGAGAAAAAAGCAAATGAAAAGGGATGAAAGACAAGCGGCCGCCGGAGGGAGCCGAACTCAAAACCATGTAATGTGTAGTGAAACATCCATTAAACCCCACAGACTACGCTTAGTACCTGACCTTAATAGCAGTCAACCGGCCAAGAAACAAGTGTACCTCAATGTGTCATGGCTAACAGAGTAAGGACCCTCGCTCACCTGGATTTAGTATTCAGAATAGTTAGTTTTTCGCCAACGAAGCCCTCGCCATGGGCATAGCGGGATTCGATTCCCGGGTCAGGTTTCTGCGTTCCCTTGCAAACAAAATGCAAAAAAAAAGAAGTTTTTGGTGTGCTTGAGTGAGAATCCCAAGTGCTCAAAATAATCTGGATCGCCGCACTACGACGTCCGTTATAGCAAAATGTATGCTTTGCGACGGCGAAACCCCATGCATCTATATATCTTTCACGCCGCCAAAACGTCTTCCAATTTCGAATGCCAGTACGTATTTGGCTAACCGGTCACACAGCTGCCGCTCAATGCAACAGCATGGCGCCACCGTGCAAGTAATAGATGAGAAAGTGCACAGTGGAAGAGCACAGGGAAGTAACAACACGAGTAACGTCATAGGCAAGTAGACAACGTGATCGACCATGTATCACAACCGAGACTCGACGACGTTGTGGCCCCAGGCAAAACGGCAGCAAGCGCCGACAGCAAGCAGGAAAAACCTTTCAGGCTTTTATGTTCCTAGGCAACGGGAAACTAAGGGACGACAGGAGGTACAAGCATGTTCGCAAACAAGCACATTCATTAGGCACGTGTGCTTTGGCGTAGTGGAAGAAGCAACTACACCTAGAACAGCGGCACGTGCGTGTATTTTGCTCTGACAACATTTGCAGAGATCTAGTGCCAGCGTCTATGCTAGCTGCGCACTTCAGCGGATATTTAACTTGCCCCGAGTATTTCCTAACGACATACATTATAACGTGTTTCTTAACCTTCCGAATAACTGCGAATAATATACGTACAGATCTGTATATACACCTTCATCATTGCGGCATGAATTCAACGCTGAGCCCCACACTGGCGCCCGTTCCACAGCAGGTAGCGGCTACTGCCTCTCCGACCTGCGGAACGACCTCAGTGGAGCGAGCTGCAACTCTGGCTGGCAATGAAAAGCTCACCTCTCCCGTTGACGTCATCGGCTCCGGCACGGTTGATGCCTCCAACACGCTGCTGAGGCTCCCGGCGCCGCCATGGCCAGAAGGGCACCATCGGAGCGTAGGCTGTCGCCAACCCGCAGGCACCTACACCGCTCCTGGAGCCACTGACTTCCTCAGCGACACATCGTAAAGATTTTTTTTGCCACCTGCTTGGAGAACGGAGGAGCACCTGGACAGCTGCGTTGAGAGTCAATCTCTGCGAGGTCGAGTTCTGGGATCTCAAGAAGCCAGTTGTCCGTCATAGCGGTGTCGCTGACTTTCAAGCACCGATTGTCTACAGACTTGCCCTACTGTTATCTCTTCTGCACCTAAAGTAGCTGGCCGGTCTCTTAGCGGTATATATATATATATACCGCTATATATATATATATATATATATATATATATATATATATATATATATATATATATATATATATATATATATATCATGAGAAGCCAACAAACAGTGACAAGAAGGACAGCACAGGGAGGGAATTATTTTAAGTTCCTCATTGAATACTAGCATACGAAGCATACTAGCCGCTGTTGTGCTAGAGCTCCCAACAAAGGTTCGCTTTGCCGGCATGCGGCTGAAGCCGGGCGCCGAACGAATTCGCCCGGCCCGACGGCGGGTCGTGTTCGGTTTACATCCGGTGGCGCCGCCGGAGCGGCGCCGTTGAACCACTTCACCGGGATCGCCTGATGCAGGTGCCTCTCGTCCATTCGTCGAAATTCGCACAGCAACCCGTGGTGGGTCCTGATTGGAGGTTCGAGCCGATGGCAACTGCATCGACTCCTGTGGTTATAAAAGCCCGAACCACGGGACGACGACGACGACAGCAAGCAGAGGCGTGCTCCCGTTTCTCACCGCACGCTTTAGTGCGAGTCCATTGTGCCCCGGCCTCTGGGCCGTTCATGTAACGCCCTTGTACATACTGCATATAAATGTTTCGTTTAATCACCGTCGCCTTGGATCCTCCTTCGCAACAGTGGCGGCAGCGTTGAGACGTCTCCGTCACAACACCGCACAACCACGCTCTTCCTTGCTGCGCCGCGCGCGGCCGCGCAGCTACCATATGACGTCATAACAGCTGCAAAAGCGGAGGCTCAACTCGTGCGCTCGCTTGCGGCCGCGTAGCTACATAGCCGGGTCTCAGCTCGTGCGCTCGCCTGCATGAGTTGTTTCTTCGTCTAGCCGAACCAAATATAGCCAAGCAACAGCAGTTCACCAGGCTAAACAGTGGTTCAACAACTAAAATAAAGGCTGGTATGCTTCGCATCCTCGGATTAACCTTAGCTAAGCCACAGTCATTTTTTTTTCGTACACTTTCTGGGGTATTTATGTTTAAGAGCGTCAGCACCGAGAGTGTCAGTGCCGCCACTCACGGCCATGGCAGTGGATGTCGATATCCAATCTACGACAGGCATCACGTAGTACGTGTCCTTTTTGTGCGATGACAACCAGTCTATAAACCCACACATGTTACCTGAAGGCAGCAATGCTGCTGGATTATATATATATATCCGCAAAACGATACCATAAGGTGCCCTTGTGCTAGCACTAAGGTGACGTGAAACACCGTCTGGGAACAAGGGCCGGTGTTCACGAAAAGCTGTTACATTAGAACTGTTCACAAGAGAAAATTTCAGCCATTGCTGATGCCGGACATATTGTTAGCAAAGGCAGCCGGCCAAAGGCAAAGAACACTAAAAAGCGAAAAGTTAGGTTATTTCAGCCCAAATACTGTATAGCCCGATTGGCGTTATCGGTATTTCAATAATGAAGATAATTAGTGAAGGATAGGTTATCTAGCTGCGCAGAACAGATCATATACTCTTGGAACGTGTCCTGCTTGAACCGTTGAGGCTTCGCAGTATTGTAGAAATAAAAGAAATACAAAGAAACTTGCAGCTCTGGCGGTGTCAAATGACATTACAGAAAAATTCCCACACAATTCTTAATACAAGATAAGCAGAAAAACTTATGCTTTCGTCTTGAAGCAAGCATATTCTTGACGCAATTGCGAAAAGGCTAGGTCGAATAGTGCAACATAATCATTGTCCTGTGCAAAATCAAACTAAGAAAATAAATACTACCAGGAAGACTTATTTTACTTTAGGACGTCGTCAGCGCAAACTACTTGGGCATCTGGCTTCATAACTTTATTGTAAAAGAAAAGAATGTTAATGGCTGCTCAAGAAAGACATTACGAGCAAAGTGACTTTTGTGACACATAATATAATAGCTTGTTTTGCGGTGTGCGAAATGGACGTTGCCAGGGCTCAGTTGTTGTAAAATTGAGATTGGGAGTAGTCAATTCATTTGCTTTCATATGATTCCTGACGTGATTTCTAGAAGCATAGTGAGCACTTTTGTTGTTTTTCGGTATATTTACTTGTTCGGGGCTTTTATTTAGCTGGAGATACGATAATACCCTATAGAACATTGAGGTATATGTACATTATGCAGCAATAAAATCGAAGAAGACTCATTGAACTCGTTTGCCCGATCTGTTAACTATATGAAAAAAAAAATTAAAGATCACTTTGCGGAGCTTGACCCACGTATACCTAAAATTCAGCGCGCACTGTGACTTCGTGTAAGAGCTCTCCGCACCTGTGATAAGGTTCTTTTTTATCTGGCCCAGTTATGATTCTTTATTTGAACTTTACAAGAGCCAACATAAGGTTTGACGGAAATGAAATCCAACTTTTTCAGCCGATGCAATACAATATATAAGAAAGCTGTACGTTTTCTAAAGAATCCGTCACGCGTTGATTCACCACCTTTGAGCCCTGGCGGTCTCATTTAACACCATATTCGTAAGTTTACTAACAGTTGTCAAATTAAAATTTTCCTTTTTGTATCATGCTTCTCAGAACTTCTTTTCACACTAAATATGCCAAGCAAAAGAAATCTCTGCCTGAAGAAATAATTCAGTGCGCAAAAGGTCAAAAATGAGCCGTGAGGGTCTATAGAAAACCGCGAGGGCTTAAACTTACAGAACTGCAGGATGTTTTTATATTCGACACTTCTTAAGCCGTATATAGCAGCTGCGTGAAACATATTTAATTAGGAGCAAGAAAATACGAAGGACAGGGAGCACAGTGCCAGAGAAACTGATTGGTGCTTGTGTATTTCAGCTTAAGAGAGTGCAGGGCTGCAAACAGCCAAAGAACTGGCGGCTGGTGGTAATGTAGTTGATTGTTGCCGGATGTGCGAATTCATTCCCGCTTGTGACCATACGTCTTTCGAGACAGCTAGTTGGGCAGATGGATAGAAAAGTATTCAAAGCGTTTCGCACCCAAAGCGCTCGTAAATTTTTTATTGTTACTTAATTATTTACAAGGCCTCAAATAACCTCTTTATGAGTTTTATATGCAGGAATGGCGAGTGCGCAAATTTCAAGAAGTGTAGAACCTACTGCAGCAAGCGCAGGTAATATATAAAAGGAGGAATACAATAAAACATAAACATCGGCAAATACAAATGTAAGAATTAACAATATAGAGGCCAAAATTTATTAGTTATAGAAATTCATAAGTAGTAAGTTCAATGCTGTTAGAAAGAGACGGTAACAAGCTTGATAAGGAAAACAAAAGCACAGAGTTTGATAAACACAGCATGATTACAACGAAGGCGCCAAATAACAAACCGAGCGAAGGCGCCTTCGTTATAATCATGTATAACCAACTCGCCCATCAACACGTGCTCAGAAACACAGCAAGGCGTCGACAGAAACATCGTAAAGAAAAGGCTACAGATACTATAAGTAGATGACGTTATCAGGCGAGATGTTATTCAATGGCACTAGTAAGATGCGCATAGTCAGCCTGAGCAAGGCCGAGACGGGAAGATTATTCGAATCGATGGCTGTTTGTGTAAAGAACGAATGAAGATGGGCCGTTATTTATGGATGTGGTGAGTATAACCAGCATTATGGTACTACGGCTGGAAAGACGGCATGCTGGTTTGACAAAAATGCCTGGAATGAGGGCATGATACACTTTGTGAAAAAGGCAAAGCCAGTCTGTTCTGAAGTGACCTTCTAATTTAGGAATCTTAGCTTTAGATTTTAATCGAGTGACACGTGGATGACGTTAGCAGTCTGAAAATATTAATCTGGCTGGATGGTCCAGACTTGTTGTACATGTGGGCCTCTCTGTACTTTTATTTATTTATTTATTTATTTATTTACTTATTTATTTATTTATTTATTTATTTATTTTTACAGATATATCCGCGGAGATACTGACCGAACGTGCAGCAGCAACCACGCGAAACACGAGAGTAGACAAAGTTTACTTTAAAAAAAAAAGCGTGCATGCCACAAATAAAATTCTAACGCGTGGTCTTCGTGTTCAGCCTCACAAAGCCATTTCTGCTGAGGCTCCACAGCAGGCAACTTTTGCTTTTAGTCGAGATGAACGAATGCGTTGCTTTGAAGACGTGCGTTTCATGCTGACTGCGTAGAGTCTTTCTTTTTCACTTTTTTTCAGGCTATTGCGAAATGCAGTTTCAAGGTGTGTAATAAAGCTTAGTTGAAGTTAAATGTCAGATTATTTTCTGGTCCCTGAGAAACGAATACATTTATTCGAAATTTTCGTTTAAGTTGAAATTTGCAATTTAGTGAGGTCGACCGTTGAATTTTATTGCAGTTGTTTTCGACTTCTCTGTTTTCCAACTCCAACTTTCACGCTATCGATGCGCACGTGCACAAACTCACTGACTTCCTCTGACCCTTCATCCGCCATTACACACGGACTTTCTTGCACGAGCATTACGCGCCATCCTTTACGTGTACTTGCCTAAGCAAGGCTCCAAAGTTGAAATGAATTCTAAGTAATAAAGCGAAAACGCTTCAGGGGAAAAAGCCCACTGATGATATAAATTCCTCACATGGTCAAAATAGAAAGAAAGAAACCGTGTATCTAAAAGAAAAAGAAGGTTTCCCAGGCCCAATAATATTTTTCTTGAGAAATTAATTAGTTCTCTAAAATTCACCAGGAAGCAGCAACTGAAGCTTTGCGGATGAATAAAATGAAGACGAAAACTATATACTATATACGCCAAATAAAACAAATTGTGTGCGCAGAAAGCTTACATAAAAATGCGAGGCAAGCTTTAATTTATTTAACATCGTGGCCGAGAATCCTTTCCACCGTCCAAGTTTTCTCTTATGCAAACGAGCCTCAGGCCCTACAAAAACCTCTGCCGGCGTTCGTGCCCATTTCGAAATGGTCCGGCACACTTGAAAAGAGTTCCTCGGAGCACGCCGATGAAATGAAACACACCTCGAGAGCAGATAGGAGACACCGCGGAAAGCAGACACAGGACAGCGTATATGGCAAAGTAAAATCAACCATAGGTGGGCGATACCTGCATTTCGGCGCAACAAGTCATGCTCAAATTTCCTTTCGGTTGCTGACCTTTGAAGACGCGAAGAATGAACAATACAGAAGAGGAAATACACTCACCAAAAGCTTCCGCAAACAAAAAAGAAGTACCACTGTTAGGCGTTCCGGGGCGTGTACGAAAAGGAAACGAACACAGAGAGTGAAATGTGCTGCCAACAACGCAAAAGCGCAAATAAACGCAGCCTCCAACTCACGTTATTTGGAAGATGAAATGGGAACTGCTGGCTGTGATCCGAAAGATACAAAGAAGGCTCTCCTGTAGACCTGTGCGGACTCCTCCATATTTAACGGCCGAGCATTAGGTATTCGAAATCTCTTGACCACAGATATCAAAAACAAATGGCCGCACAATTCTCTTGCCATGTTTTAACAACGAAATAAATTTCAGTTTCTTCATTCTCTCTGAAATTTAGGAACCTTAGGGCAACATATGTGCAGAGAAAATACGATTTTTCTACATCTTGCAATCCGAATATTTTCTCATCAGAGAATACTTGTTCTGTGGCTTTCGTTCAGAAGAACGAAAGTTACAAGAAATGCGAAACTGTCGGACAGCAACTGCAAACAGTGAAAATCCAATGTTTGCGCACATTTTCTCAGCAAAAGTTGTCGTTAGTGTGCTCACCTGGCCGCATTATGAGGTCAAATTTTATATTTTCATTGTTGCCTATAAAAATATGCATCGGAAAGGCCTTCAGTACAGGCCGATATGGAGTGCAACACCTGTAGAGGCATTCTGGCGTGCCGGCGCATCTGTGACGAAGATAACAATTCTTATTCTTTTTCTCTAGTGAAACGGCGCAACCCACTCTGGGCGGTCGGCCATGAATATGGCTGTGAAAAAAACTTATCAATATTTTTTTTTCAAGCACATAATTTCGCTTGCTGAAGTCTGCCCCGTGAAAGCATGTGCCTTCAGTGGTCCCCCTGTTATTGCAATTTTTGACCTCGCTCACCGGTAATAATCTAGGTGAACAGCCCCACGCAGAAGCACTTATAGTTTTACTTCCTTGTGCAGGTTTAGCATTGCCTTTGTTTTAATCATGGAAACTTTGATCTGCCTAAATTAAACCGAAAAATGTAAAATGCAATAGGTATTTCAAAATATTAGCTCCCCTGAGAAATAAAACAAAATTCTGACATCCCTGTCAGTATTGTTAGTTGCGTCCTCGCAGGACGTTTGAGCAGATTCCGACAAAAGCGCTAAGGAATGTTAATTAGTTTTGTTGCTTTCGTGTTATATGGCCGTCTTATGGCCGTGTTATGTCAGCTATTAGCAAAGCAAATGAAGGCTTATATTGTCCTTTCTTGATTTTGAGCCCGAAACAGAGCGCCAGGTACTTTATTGCGGTATCATAGATTTCAAAATATTTTCTCATGTCTTGTCGTGTTTGTCGAAAGATGTTAACAAAGATCCCTAACTTAAGTTGCTTTAGAATGCGAATTAATAACGTGGTCCGTTTGTGAATAAACTATACTATCTCTTAAGCGCCGATGAACGAGGGCAGAGAAAAAGAACAGACAGGACGAGCGCTGACTTCAAACTGAATCTATTATGATTGCGCAGACGCTAACATTCATCGGGGTACGATGCCAGATTGTTGCAGCAAGTTCTTTTTGCGCATGCACGCAAACACACGTTCGTGCGCTCGTACGTGCATGCGCGCGTGCTTGTGAAGTGTTGTTGGAAGCAGCTGCTGGTAGAATACATGTCTATTTTTTGACGTGCTGCTAAAAGCTCAGCTTTTTACGTAATGGCGAACCTTGCCGTTACGGCTTAGTCAACTAAGCCTAAAACGGGCCAGAACGTTTATCAGCCCTATTATCGAATACCACTCCCTCCACCTTAAAAATCTATACTACCTATGGGATATGTTCAGGAATATCTTGCAGTATGACAATATATTTCGAAATTGAAAAAAAATGGTCAGAAACTGGTCAAGTGGGTGCCAGATTTCCGTTTCATGAAACGTCGTCCATTTTAAGAATCTTCGCATCATTATTCTGCCAATTTTAAGCTGTTTCATTTCATGCAAGTTGCTGTCGCCGCTCGTTCTCAACCTTAATAAGATAAGTTTTCAGGAGCCAAATTCACAAAGCTTCTCATGCACAAGTGATATTCAACATTGGCCGGCCACCTTCGCCAGTGATATACCCAACATCATGATCGGATTACCTTTCCTATTAAAAACAATTGTAGCGTATAATTGACTTTTCTGAACACAGGCCCAGATTTTTAATGCACAGCTGACGACCAAACGGCAGGTACTGTACACTATCTCACCTTCTTAAGTACTAGAACATGCTTAGGACTTTAAATAGTGCCAAACCTGAGCAAAAGAACTGTGCTACACAAAAGCAGTGCTACACGAAACGTATTTTGCGCAATAACGCTGCGAGAGTGCCCGAGCGTTCCGAAGTAGGAATGTTTTCATGGGCATAAAGCATCGCGCTCCCGCTCCCTCCTCTCACCTTCCCCAAAACACACTTAAGTGCCGCGCACTGAGTGCTTCTAGCGAGTCTTTATATGGAACACGGTAAATATGTGGCTCCCTGTAATAGCAGTGAAGAGCGCCTTAAGGCGGAGGCAAGAAATAATCGCAAATGGTGCGCCAAAAGGCGCCTCGAGTGCAGTTCGGCACCGACCTATGCTGCACAAGCCGCCCAAACATAGCGTGATTCGTTGCCTCTAGGCTTTCACTGTTCTTAATAGCGGTGCGTTCACAGTGGAGAAGACATTGGGAGGAAATTAGGCAAGTGTTGAAAGAAACGCATCTCAGTGACATTATAGGTTGTGTTGGTTAGCGATGAGGTTGCGTCTGTAATGTGATAGTTTGGATCAAGTCCGCGGCTGCGGTGGCGGCTGGCTCTGTGTAAAGAGTACAGGAACGCAACACGAAGTTAGTTCAACCTCTGAGAGGTGGGAAGCATGCGAGGTGAGGCATCTATGTGTATATCAACGGATATATTCTTCAGTGTGTGCGGCATCGAATGAAAATATTTTTCCCAGCTTTATTTGTCTTCCGAGATATTTCAATATTGCGGAAAATAAAACTGCAACGAAGAAAGTTCAGCACAAGTGTAAGCCTTTAGCCTACTAGATTTCTGTTTTCGTTCATTCGATGTGCGTCCACCCAATCTTGGTCGACGTGGGATGCGTAAACTACTCCATTCTCTGAGATCTTAAGTGCGCAATAAAGACGCTGGAAATTTGAACAGCCAAGGTAAATATACGCTGCGAAATTATTTGCAATGTTCGGAAATGTCACTGGTCTGATGAAAACAAGATCTCTCTAGGGTGTCACGCCACAAACACATCTTGTTGGCACAAGAATCAGATACTTGACATGTCCGCCACCTCTGCGTGTTAAAAAAGAAGAATGAAAAAGAAAGCATATGCGTGCGAATCGCCTAGACCAATGGCTTCTATGTGTTGTCTTCTTTAGCCGAAATGCTTTCTGAACGCCTTTCAGTCAGATCTTGATGACGGCTGGTAACGTTGGTTCATATTTAGAACTGAGGTTGAACAGCGCGAATAAGAACAGGACACGAGGTAACAAATACCACAGACAAGCGCTGCCAGCGCTTGTCTGTGGTATTGGTAGTTATAAATTTGTAAACGTCATTCTTCCATTTCTTTTTAAATTTTCGTAATGAATTTGAGGTTCTAAATCAAAATTCTGCTTTCTAGAGTCACTAGAATGCAACAGTTCCTTTCAAATGTAACAAATTTCATTCAAGTTTGTCCAGCGGTTGTCTCACCAAATCATCATTTCGACATTTTGCAAGTGTCTTATTCGCGCTGTTCAACCTGAGGCCTTTCAGTCCTTCGCAGCACCGTTAATCACACGCGGACCTTTTTCTAAGCGTTTGATTTGTCTTTCTCCTCTGTCTTCCGCGGGCCCCACTAGACCACAAGTCTCGCCTAGCCAATCCGTAGAAAACGACCCGAAAGCTCAAAGAAGAAAAAGGTAATTTAAGGCACGCGCGCCGTACGCTTGTTCAATTCACTTAGATCGCCCAATTTCTCAAAAAGCAAGCCAGAAGAGTTTTAAAAAAAGAGAGAGCTATCTTTGCATTTACTTAAGTTAAGTGGAAGCTTTAGCTCAGGAGCTCCAATCTCAATTCATGGAATCTGACACATCGTTTTTCTCGGCAACTACTGTACGAATTTTGATGAGGTGTGTTGAACTTAAAATAAGAAAGTTAAAATCTAAACACGGTTCAGGCAGGTTCTTTTAATTACGCTGTCAATGTTGTTAAAGATGATTAAAGACTTCAGAACTTCAATAGCTCAACTATCAAGTTTACAGCTCTGTAACTTAACATTGACAACGGATACCATGACTGTCAACTGCACCTAATAAATCTGAAACGGACACAACTGATGTATTATCAATATCTCCTAAGTATACCACAAATTTGTGAGTAGGACTTTTCCAAGAACCTCGTAAACATTGCAACAATTTCGCGTAAGCTGTAAACTTATATATCGGATTTATCCGATTGACCTGCTTTTACAAGTTCACTTAATCTAGAACTAAGATATATCTTTCTCGCGCAGAGTTACGAATTAGTAAACGTCGTTCTTCCATTAATTTTTACATTTTCGTAATGGATTAAAGGTTCTAAATCAAAATTCTTCTATCTGGAATCAATAGAATGCAACTATTTCTTTCAATTGCAACAAATTTCATTTAAATTCGTCCAGCGGTTGTCTCACCAAATCATTTCACGATTTTGCAAGTGTTTGAATAGAGCAATCGTAATTGGCCCCGAGCTAAAGCTTCCTCATAACCTCCACCCACGCCACAAGCGACTGACGTGTACAGCGCAAGTAACTTTAGAAGACGAGAGCTGGTGCGGTGTTCACAGAAATTCTGGCGAAATGGAAAACACATCCAAGTCCCCACAGTAAAATACAGCAGCAGGAGAGGGAGATGAGCACTATTTTACAGATCATCACAGATACCATCATAAAAACATCCGGGGCCTGCAATACAGGTGCTTGTCATGAAACTTATTTCGTCAGTGTCGTGGTCTGGAGGCATCTCGGGCACCGCGCTACTGTGCCGTCACACGAACGTTAGATTTGCGCCAGCCGCGAGGCAACGCTACTCAGCTCCAGTAGTCACTGTCGGATTTGGCCCGCACAGCAGGCACCCTTGCGACGAGATATGTTTAATTTTTTTCCTTCTTCTTCATCTCCCTTAAAATTGACCAATGTGCCCATCAACTTCTACAATAAAGCTTTTCCGTTCCATTCCATTCCATTAGACGTCGTGAAGCTTAGTTGCCTATGCCCTAAATAAATTATCCTTACTCACGTTGCCTTCGCGTACTCTGCTTTTCATAGCACAAGAAGCGCTATGGTTCCCCGCAAAACACACGCCACACTATTTTCAGCCTCCGAAGGACTGCAGAAAGCGCCGGAACATGGATGGGCGAGGCGTGGAAAAGATGTGCTTTTGCTGTCGTATTTTAGCGTCCGCCTGTTGCGGTATGAACTGAAATGGAGCCTGCCTCTAAAGCAACAATGCCACCCTTTCGCGTACGTGCGGAAAACAGAAAAATGTGCCTCAATATTCAAACGAAGAACGGGAAACAATCATATACTTAAGTGACCATCTGTCAATGTGATATGACCCTCGCTTCTGTGAAATTCAGTTACCTCGCCTGGCCCCCAAGTGGGGGCCATTGCCCTCTGCTCTTTCTTAGGATGCGAAGTGGACGCCCAACAGGGGCGCCACCACTGCTATTCGGCAAATCTGTCTTACTGTGGAATAAAGCCAGTCTACTCTTCATTCTCAACCTGTCAAAACGTGTATTACTTGCCTCCGCTAAACCGAGCTCCCAACAAGTGGTGACCCAGGACATTAAACTTTTTTTTTTAAACACAGCTATGAACGACACTACTCCAACTCCTCCTGACAGAAAAGGCGCCACGATTACGTCTCCTGTCATCACCGCAGAGCTTCTGCTTCCCAGCTTTTGATACAAGAATACTCGAGTTTAGTTTATACTAGTAGAGGCCCGTTTGCAACGACGGCGAATCATCTCACAGACAGTAAGGCACCTGCACGCTGGCATTGCGCTACCCTTCGACATCGTTGATGCCATAGACGACTTGCTAGAGGGTACGCCTTCGGCTGCAACATACGACGACCTGAAATGCACAGTCCCGCAGCGCCTCGAGCCGTCGCAACAGAGAAGTATCCAACAGCTCCGGTCCGATGAACTCGGAACCCAATGACCGTCACAACTCCTGCACCGGTTGCGCAAGTTGCTGGGTGGCCACTCCGCAAACGAGGGCCAGATTCCAATTTTGCGCGAGCTGTTCTTGCGGCGCCTCTGACAGTCAACACGCATGGTGATGGCGGGTCCCAATGAGACGAGTCTCGATCGGCTAGCTGCACTCGCTGACCGCATATGCGACTACTCGTCTGCGGCACACCTACCTGTCGGCGCTGCAAGAGTCTCAAAGCCAGGAGACCGGCTCTCGCACCTGGAGGAAACAGTCGACCGTGTTACCAGTGCACTGGAGAAGCGGACGACGCATGGCAACACTGGCGACCATTCACCTTCAGGTGAAGGCGCAACCATTCGCCTTCACAGGCTCGCAGCTCACCTAGGGACTCGCCGCGTCAGTTCTGCTAGTACCACCGTCGCCCTGTTCGGACGGGAAACGCACGGGCCAGTCGCTAATGGCGGCATGCGACATCGGTCCTCGCGCAAGCTGCCTATTGATCGTAGTCGACCGCATCACCGGCACCTGTCTCCTCGTCGACACCGGAGACGAGCTGTCTGCCGTTCCCGCCACTGCCGCAGATCGCCAACGCACACCTACACACACATCTGCACTCCCCGCGGTGAACACTGCCATCGCGTCGTATTGGCTCCGGTCAATAACGATAGACATCGAACTCCGGCGCTTGCACAAAATGGGTGTTTGTGATCGCCGACGTCAGTTTTGCTACACTGGGAGCGGACTTCCTGAGCCATTTCAACCTAGATGTGAGTGTTTGTGATCGGCGCCTAAGAGATAGTGTCACATCCCTCGCTGTACTTGGCCTGCAGTCCAACCTCACCTCATCTGGCATCCGCACGCCTCGGCCGGTCTCAACGTACGACAAGATACTTGCTGAGCCCCGAACTGATGCGCTGCCCGTGAAACACAAGGTGAAGCATCGTATCACCACCATCGTCCCACCACCCGCCACGCGGCCAGGGAAGCTCGCTGGGTGTAGGTTGGAAGTCGCTCGCCGTGAGTTCGAACACATGCTTCAGCTCGGCGTTATTCGTCCTTCCTTCAGCAATTGGTCTTCTCCTCTCCATCTGGTTCCAAAGCAGGGCAGTGGCGACTGGACACCTTGTGGCGATTACCGAGCTTTGAATGCTGTCACTACTCCAGATCAATATCCCCTTCCCCCCATGCATGACTTCGGCGCTCGTCTCGCAGGAACCAAAATATACAGCAATATCGATTTGATGAGCGCATAGCACAAAGTTCCTGTTTGACCCAGTGACCTTCTGAAGACAGCAGTCACTGCTCCATTTGGCCTGATTTAGTTTCTCCGTATGCCTTACGGTTTCAAGAATGCGGCACAAACTTTTCAAAGGTACGTGGACGAGATTACGCGCGGACTCCCGTTCACTTTCGTCTACGTTGACGACATTCTCGTTTCAAGTCGCACAGACGAAGAGCACAAAAAGCAACTTCGCCTTCTATTTGAGCGACTGGATGAAGACGGCCTAGTCCTAAAGCCCCAGAAATGCATTTTCGGAGTTGAAGCCCCGGATTTTCTCGGCCATCGCATTTCACCCCAAGGCATCAAGCCACTGGAATCACGGATGCGAGCGATCGAGGACTTCCCCTCTCCAACCTCCTTCCGAAAGTTGCGCGAGCTTCTGGGGCTCATAAATTTTCACACGCGCTCATGCCATCCTGTGCGCAAGTTCTTCAGCCGCTTGCTTACCAACCTGCTGCGTCGTGATTAAAAAAAAAAATTACATTCCTCTGGTCCATGGAGCACGAACACTCCTTCCAGGATGCCAAAACGCGGTTGGCTACTGCAGTGTTGCTGATTCATCCGTTCCCCGACGCCCCAACTCGCCTTACGGTAGACGCGTCGATCACGGCAGTGGGTGCAGTACTACATCCGCACGATGGCACAGACTGGAGACCGCTGGGTTTCTTCTCAAAGCGTTTCAAACCCGCTGAAGCTTGCTACAGCACCTTCGGGAGGGAGATGTTGACGATCTATTGCGCTGTCAAGCATTTCTGTTTTCTCTTGAAAGCTATACCTTTTACATTCTGACTCACCACAAGCCGTTAACTATTGTTTTCAAGAACAACAGTTCCTCGTACTAAGAACGTGAGCTTCGGCAACTTTCCTTTATCTCCGAATTTTCTACGGACTTTCCGCTACATCTCTGGGACCGGAAATCAGGACTTTCGCGGATCGCGGCTGTGGCTGCTGGTTCTGTGGATTTCCAAGCTCTTGCCTCCGCCCTGCAAAACGAACCGAGCTGCGCCAATTGAGGGAAAAAGGCTCGTCCCTCCAGCTTGTGGGAGTTGCCGCTTCCCTACACAACAACACTGGGCACGTGCGACAGATCGCAGGCAGCTCCTCTCTGTTCGTGCACCATCAATTTCGGCGGCCAATATTCGATTCACTGCATGGGCTATCCCGGCATCAGAGCGACACACAGGCTTATGATAGACCGCTTCGTCTGGCCAGGGATCAACAAAGATCTTCGAAGCTGGGTAAGAAGCTTCCAAGCCTGTCAAGCCGTGAAAGTGGCCCAGCACACGCGTTCAGCGGTGCAGCTGTTTTGACCACGAGAGAGCCGTTTAAATCACGTGCATTTAGACTTGGTGGGGCTCTTCCGCTCTGCCAAGGTTTCAGGTACCTTTTCACATGTCAACCGCTACTCAAGGTGGCCTGAGGTGACGCCTCTACAAGACATCACGGCCGAAACAGTGGCGGAAGCATTTGTTCCTACGTGGGTATCTCGGTACGGTTACCCTTTGCGAATAACTACTGACCGAGGCCGACAATTCCAAAGCTCGCTTTTTTTCTGCTCTTTCGAGACTGCTCGGCACGCGCCTGCATAATACCCAAGGCTTACCACCCACAGAACAACGGCATGGTCGAGCGTCTCCATCGACAAATGAAGGCATCATTGAGCGCCACGTTCGAAGGACAGCACTTGGTAGAAAGGCTACCCCTAATTACTGGGACGGCGAACAACAATCAAGAATGACCTCGGAGACAGGGCTTCCGAGATGCTCCACGGATCAGCAACCCTCGTTCCAGGTCAATTGTTCGGCACCCAGCAAGGCACTCCGCCAGCGGTGGCGCAGCACTTAAGGCTACATTCCTGGCACGACCAGCTTCACCCGACACCCCAACCTATCACCCACGGGCAGCCTGTGTTTAGTTTCCCGACAATGGACACCACCACGCACGTTTTTCTACGGCGCGACTCTATCAGGCCCCCGCTGACTCCTTCCTATATGGAGGCTCCTTTCGTGTGGTTTCGCGTTCAGAGAAAACCTTGAAGATTGACGTTCGCGGCATAGAAGAGACACTGCCTTGTGACCGCGTGAAACCCGCCTACCTTGAACATTAAAGCTTCATACCTGCCGCCATTCACACCTAAGCCTCCGGCATTCTAGGGGGGGGGGGGGGCTGCCCTTGTAGCGACCGTCTTTCACTGTAATTTGTCCCCCGCTTCTGTGAAATTCAGTTACCTCGCCTGGCCTCCACGCGGGGGTCACTGGCCCCTGCATTTTCTTGGGATGTGAGATGGCTGCCAGGCACAGGGGCGCCACCACTGCCTCTCGGCAAACGTGTTTTACTGCGGAATAAAGCTAGCCTCCGTTCTCAACCTGTCAAAACGTGTATTACTTGCCTCCGCTAAAATGAGCTCGCAACATACTGAATGTTGCAAAAATAGGGGCGCCCAGTTGCATAACAGTTATGTCTAGACCACTTGCTTGTTCGTGCTCAAATATCACGCATAGGTGGCATTTCGCAATGTTTACTACTACGTTCTGCTGCATTAATAAAATCTTGAAGAGGGCTCCTTGGTTCATATTTAGAACTGAGATTGAACAGCAAGAATAAAAACAAGGACACGACGACTGTGGTATTTGTTTCCTCGCGTCCTTGTTCTATTCGCGCTGTTCAACCTCAGTTCTGCTGCATTACTACCATGTATAATCCAGAACAATTATGGAGGCGCCATCGGCAATGACGCCACGCAGGAAGCGCAGAATTTGCAGGAACTCAGCTGTATTGGCATCTATCATCGTTATGACGAAGCATGGCACAGTCCTTGTCGTGGGATGTTTATAGAATTTATACTAAGCACCGCCACCTAAAGCGCAGGAAGCACTACCCGACTCGGCACACAGAAAGCCGCGCACGCCCACTATCGCTTCTGACTTCTGCGTGGCCGCTGCTTTCGCACGACGCCCGACATTACGCAAGACGCGGTTGGGACACGCCCAACTATAGATGGCTGCGGGAGTTAGTAGCGATTTCCAATAATGATGATAGGTCTTTATTATTTTATTTGGCTTCTAAATCTCTAATGCTACTACAGCATTCATAAAGCTTTTTTTTTTTCGCGTAGAGTTACAACGTAAACATGAGGCACAAGTGCCGAACTAGTAAGACACTTCACTAAGGCAGCGATATAGTTGCGATTTATATAACGGAACGAATTTGTTGAGACAATCATTTTCCTGAGATTGGTAATTGCAGCCAATGCTCAGAACATTCACCTGAGGACTGGCCCGTCTTGTAAGGACTTGTTTGCTATCGTGCTAATCGAATAATTTAAAATTAACGAGAACTGATTTCACTCCGGAAATTGACGAAGATAATACATTGCAATTACCTCTATTTGACGTCCTTCATTTTTTTCTGCAATATATTCGTTTGACCTGTTTTTCGTTTTCTTTCTTTTCATTTTCTTTTTGCACGTGAGTCAACTGCGTGTGCCAAGCCTGCGCGCGCGCCGTGTTCAGAAGAAGCAAAAGGGTGTGGTGAATGTCGCTTTGTAGCCCATCTCTTCACCGTTTCCAGAAACTCTGCTGCTTAAGAAATTGTGCCTTGTTCATCGCCGCAGAGAGGTAAGGCCCAGGTGCTGAAAGTTCCTTTAAGCACTATAGTGCATTGGCTGTTCATTTTTTAAAAACTGTAGCCTGCCTGGAAGCTCTAAACAGGCGGCTTATTTTCGCAACGCAGACTCGTCCTCGAACCACATATTCTAAACTGAAATTATCACTGCATGCGTAGAAATAGCATGGCTTTTGAAACAAAGTTCATCCGAAACTTCGCGTTAAAATTTTTTAAAACCTTTTTCTTTAGTTGTGGTACAACTTTTCGGAATGGTAGCCAACCCAAACCATTTCCTTCTTTTCTTTCACTTCCTTTATTGCATAACAAACTTGAAACCTTATAGGCTGCGCTACCAGAAGTATGGTCGAACTTTATTTTGTCTCAGCCAGTTCTCAAAAATTCTGACAGCATAAACATAGGCGCGAGCTATCCTTTTCACTTTGAACTGTGCATTGCTTTCCAGCTTTTAGCTAGGTAAAATTGAGCGACGTTAGCTCGCCTGCCGACGCTCCAAACAGGAGCAGCACAATTGGCAAAGAGAGGATGCTATACCGTGTATTCTGAAGTTGGCTCAAAGTTGCGGTATTCCGGTAGCTTCACTGTTCGCAGTGCTGTTTAACGCTTATATATTGATCTGTATACAGAAACCGCGTGCCGGGCTTTATAACATGACGATGCACAATGTATGGCAAGATAGTGGGAATGAGTTCGAATTCCTGGCCGCTGGAGTTGCCTTTATTCACAGCAGCGGAAGCGTAATGAGCACAAGAATGGTTCTTACAGAATTATTAGCAGTAGCAATAAATTGAGTCTTGAGTTCTCAACCACGCGCATGCACTTTTCTACTTTGGGTGTTTTCAGACATTCCTACTTCTTTACGAGTTATTGTTGTGGTGCTATGGAATACACCTATTCATATGAAGTTCCTGTAATATACGAATCATTCGGAACACGCACCAATCAAATCCGCAATTAGCAGTGTCTAAACCACTCACCTTGCAATAATGACTACGTGCAAAATGTGCGATAAGGCTCGCTCAATTTTGATGCTTGACAAATATATAACTGCAGGAAGAACACTTTTCTTTGTAATCTTTTTTAATCAATAAACAGTGCATAATTTTTATGGGGTTTACGTGCGAAAGCCAGCATCTGAATATGAAGCACGCCGTAGTAGGGGTCCAGAAATTTGTATCACCTGGGGTTCATTAACGTGCACCTAAATCTAAGTACATGGCTGTTTTCACATTTCGACCCCATCGAAATGCTGCCGCCGTGCCGGGATTCGATTCCACGACCTCATGCTATAAGCAGACCAAGAAATAAGTACGGATAACGTATGATCACAGGCCAAAGCTTGGGTGCCATAGATGCAGCGTCAAATTTTCCTTATCTTGCAACCCAGACGTGCAGGCTGGCATAAATCGGCATAGTATACATGCTTCTGTGTTCGGCCAAAGCAATTACAGGTTACGCAGCCACGCCTGCAGATAAACTTACGTTTGCCGCTGTTACCGTCGCTTCCAAACTTTTGTCCGCGTCGGCAAATGACCGTACAAGTTCGAATGATAGGGATGGTTTTTTTTTTTTGTTCGGCCTTCGGAAGTTACAGCCCATAATTATTATTTCCGGTAGTACGTAAATGCGATATCGTACGAGAGACAGATGCTGAACTCTCTCAAGCTGAATTACAAGACATGAGGTGTCATCTGTTGTACTGTATACAATCTGCAGCAGCTGAACTTAATTCACCAACTAGGACGAAATTGAAAGCCTCGAATGTCACTGACGCCACGAATTCATCAGAATAAACCCCTTGCGCCAGCAAGCCATTTTTTTTATGCGGAAGCATCAAATGGCCCATTGAGCGAAAAAGCTACCGTCTGTCGTCTGGACAAGCGAAAAACAGCGCCTAAATTCCTATAGGCTTCGACGCCACGTGGCGAGCGCGCCTCGACGGAGCAGAGAGGGCGAAAGGGGGGATCTGTTGCCGCAATAGCGCGCCAGGTGTTGCGTGAAGGAAGAGGGCATCGCCGCGACGCCACGTCACACTTGCTCTCGGAAGCCTATGCTATCCACGTGTTCCTTGTCCGTGCATGCTCACGCCGGCGTTCTAACAACGCACCAATAAGGCCAAATCAAAACGCGCCAAGCCAGTGCCAAGCCAACGCCTCGCGCCTCAACGCGCTAGCTTGCGCGCGAGGAGTTTATAACTCGAAGGACCGCTCAGCGGCGTCCAATTGGACATTACTCTTTTCGCATTCGCAACTCATGAGAAGTGCCCGATGTCCTCGGGATTTCTTTAACTCGAGCTACATAAGTTTTATCTAAGCAGTTTCTAGATCAAGGAATATTTAAAAGGTGAAAGCTGCGAATAATATGGGGAATCTCTGTGTATGCTAACAAAAGGAGACAAAGGCGCTGATTTCCTTGTTAAACTAATTTTTTCACGTGAACAATTGTTTTTCACTTCCAGCTTTTCTTCTCTACTGGCGAATCAGTCACCAGATGTTGCACCATGAGATGCTGCACCGCTCCTGCGAGAGAGGTGCAGCATCTCACTTATTTTTCCCGATCGCTCTACGAAGGGCACACGTGAGCACAAATTGTACACATAATGTCTTCGCCGCAGATTGAGAATTCAAGGATGCGGGACCTTTTGCAAGCGGCCGCGCTGCTGTTGCTGGTTCCACGGTGTTTGGCGCCATTTCCGCGGGACTGGAGGCCCCCTTTCTACGATTCCGATCCGCTGCAGGACTACGTCAACCTTCCAGGCGGCAAGGTCAGCTTCCCTAACGTGCTCGGGGGTACCAATCTACTGCGGCTGAACAACACGCGAGAACTTATTGGTTCATGGACGGTGGTGTCTCGGTATTTAGTTCACGTTCTCGCAAAGGATCCCGTCAGGGCAGGTAAGCATATACCAACATTTATTTCTTCCCTAAACCGAAAAATTTTCTGATTTTATCACCATTTGAATATATGACACAATTCGCCTCTCCAAGGTGTATTACTTGATGCAGTGGACATTCTTCGCATTAGAAATCACTTTACTTATTCAGTATTTATTGTAATACAAAGTCACCTTTGCCTACAAAATTGAACCAGTCGCCGATCCAACGTGGTCGACGTGGCCGCCGTCTGCTATGTACACGCTATGTGACGAGCTCTACGTCACGGCCTTCTTTGTTATGTCCTCGCAAGCTCCGGAGACACTACCTCGCGGAGGTAGTTTCACGTAACAGTAGACAGAGTGGTGACATCGGTCAGACGATGACGGCAGCGGTGAAGTGGCCAGAGCTTTGTACACGTCACGGCTTTTTCTCATTTTTTAAAGCGGAGCTTTCCAGGCAAGCCATCCCCGCAGGTAGATGACCACCGCCGCTGCTGATGTCTTGCCGCATGCACGGGACAGCTCTCGTAAATCGACTTATGCGTAGCCCCATCTGTGGTACCCTTGCAGATGTGCTGGTTGGCGACTCTGTTCACTGCGGAATTGCTCCGTGAGAAATCAACACCTAAACATCCTCTGGGCAAGAAATATACGCCTCTAACCGCATAATTCCATCATGAAAGCGAAGCGTTCTGTGCGTTCTTTCCTGGCATTTGGCGCATCTGCTAGCTCAGCTCCTTGCATAGTAGGGCGCGCCGGTCCTGGACATAGTGCAATAGTAAGCTGCGCTAGTCCCCGAGGCAATGAAATCTGTGGTCGCGTTGAAGACGTGGGACATGCGGTGAAGTTTCCAGGTCTTGCTGATTTGGTGGGCATGCATGTAATCACTATGCTGCCTAACACGTAGGATAGGAATGGCTTCACATAGGTTCTAAAATTTTCGTTGAATTTGTATACTTTTTTAAACTTTGTAAATGATTGCAACTAAGCGCTATCCCTGTCCTTACTTTATAGTTCCTGTAATTTAGTTCCACTAATTACTTCGCAGTTCTCTTCAGCGGACATTTTGCAAGCACAGAATATTAGCTCAGCTGAAATGTAATCATCATCACTTCGAAGAAATCCTCAGACAGAAAATCACACATATTTTCACGCTGCTCCTCGAAAACTTGAATGGACCTAGGCAACAGGGGCAGCAATACGCACGCGCATGTTTATTTGTGAACTATAAGCTTTCAAAGATTTGCGCACCGCGTTATTACTGAACATTTCTTCCGCTTTAGAAAAAAGGAGAGGTAAAGAGCAAGATATGAGGAACGCTGCTTCACTTTAGAATGCACAAGCCGGAAATTTAGAGCCGACGTCTACATATGCGCTTGAAATGTGTTGAGGGCACAAAGGTTAACTTGTTCGTCCTCTTCACAGAAACCAAACCGAGTAAATGAAATATTTCTTGCGCCATATCTTGCTTTCAGAGTTCTTTTCAGATTTTCTGCAGCAGCGGAAAGTTGCTACCTTCGCCAACCTGCTCGACCAAGCAAGTAACATTTTTTCCGCACGTCGATTACAAAAATAATGTAAACAGCCTTTTCACGACCATCAAACCCCAATGCAGCGTCGAGATGCACGTTCAACACGTACACAATACACTGCGTCGGAAACTGCGACAGAAGCGGTTGCAATCCGCTAGAGTTACTTTGCAAGTTGTATGTGCCCTGAAAGCAAAGTTGCGATACGCACCGCCTCTTACGTTGTCGCAGATACAGACAGCATATGCTCTATAGATTTGGTGTCAGAAGACTTGCCCGAAATTATGTGATAAAAATGCCACGAAACCGTAGACTGTTCTTCTCCGGAAGCGAAAAGCAGTCATATAAGTGGCACATGTAAGATCGAAATTGAAAGCGTAATCTGGCTTATGCATAATGCTGTAGCTATCATTTCGTCATGTTCTTCAACATGTACCGTGGTATCCGCTTCATTCAACACGAGCAGCTAAAATTTGGTCCTTGGCAGCAGATGCACTGAGATCTCAAGGCAGCCTTTGCCGAAATCACCACCTTTGCTTCTTCCGGGAACAATGTTATGTATGCATCTGTGCATAGTGCCTTGCACAGCAGTGATTGCCTTGTTCCGCAGGTGCGCATCCACCAGCCCTACATCTACCAGTTGTTCCAGGTGATAGTGGTGTTTGCGAACATAGGCCTCGTGTGTGGTACGTCTATCATCGTGCTTCGCTGTATGGGTACGTGCGGTGCCTCAAGATCTCAAGACGTCACCATCAACTACCGTCTTCTTTTCCACGCCTACACGGCCTCGTCCTGGATTGTGTGCGGTAGCGTCATGTAAGCACCAGTTGGTGACAGACTTCCACTTAAAGTATCCAGTTTTGCGCGGCTGCAACAAAAGCGGAACTGATGCACTACAATTAACTGTTCTATACGTTACATCATATGCTCCGAAAAGACGCAAAGATGCCAACGGCCAGCTGACTTGCGCTCCAATGCATTCAGAGCTGTGAGCGAACGTTACAGTCCATGTTTTCCTGTATCAGCGTTATTACAGGGATGCTTGCTTGGTTGATGTGCTTTTCCCGTACGATCACGCACATTCGGTTACAAACTAAAAACATTTAAACAACAGTGACGTATTGATATGCTCGTAACAATTGTCAATACGCAATTCAATGTGCTGAGGAGTAGTGGAACATCGTATATGTTTTTGCACAAAGTGCGATGGCGTTACCTGTCGATAGACATGTCAATCAGTAAAGTAACGGAAAAAATATATATAAAGCGAAATTGGATCGTCGCTGAAGACACATGGAACTAAAGAGTGAAGCCAAATGTTTTGTACAATATTGTGTCCATTTAATTATACGTTGTGTTGGGTTGTGTTGTAATCTGAGTAGCGGTGCTACTCAGATTATACCGCCTGCTATTTCATTGCTAGTGTGCACATATACATACATAAATACAGCAGCGTTTCTTGCATTCTGCTTGCATCGGTGCGCAGTCACTCCGGCCGGGGTGGTATGTCATGATGTGCTCAGCCGCAGGACGCCCAGAGAGAAATGATGAAACATATTCGCGTGAACTAAAGGTGTTGCAGTAGGCAACATTAGAGTAATGGCTAAGCCGAGTAAATGTGTCGTGACCGAATAGTCTGTCCCTAGTATGCGCCCATATTATGAACATATCACGTAGGTCACCCCTGACATTCGACCCAATAATTTTTCTCTGCTATGCACCTCCAACTCCCCCAAAACTAGCGGCTTATTATTAGTAGATTATACCTGAGTTTCTAGCGAATAATCTCTCCCTATAATTGTCGCAGCTTCGTGGCCGGTTTCGCCCTCACCTGCGACTACAGCTTAGACAGCGGAATGAAGGAGTTGGACAAGTACGTGCAGGAGTACAAAGACAGGATACGCAGTTTTCTCGACGAAAAAATGGTCCAGGTGAGTGAGGAATTTTTTTTTAAACTTGCGTTTTCGAACGGATGACTTGACGTGCAGAAAGTGCAGAAGGAACCATTGAAGATTGTACATCATCCCGTGTAGTGTTTAGCAGAACAAAGAAGCGAAGCCGCGGACGTGACGGAGAATCAGCGAAAATGTAGCCGAGATACACAGTGCACAGCTGCCGAGAACACCAAGAATTTTATATGAAAGGAAAGAGCGTGGCAGAAAAAGTGGTTCGAGAAGACTCTACGTTTGCCTGAGCTCATTTCCCTCGTGACGAGAGTGGGTGGATTTAGTGCGTGAAGTACGAGAAGAAACTTAATGTGACGCTGTTCAATTGAAAAGTCTATATCCGGAGTTAAAGGTGTGCTCGAGGAATATGGGGTACAGATGAAGACACAGACAATGGTTATTGTGGCTGTCCACGCCATGGGCAAAGTTAGTTGGCTCGGAGAAAGGCTTCTCTTGCCTTCTTCACCGTGCTTTGTATACGACGTTCAGAAATCTAGACGCCGCTCAGGGAACTGCTGTGCTCCACAGGTGTCACACCTGCATTATCGTAGTTAGTGCATAGCAGAGAAAATGAGAGAGTGAACGAAAGCGCTACTGCATGGACAGCGCCGTGTGAGCCTTTCTGCGTTCCCGTCCTTGGAATAAATTTTCAGGATGACGAGGGCTGCGAGATATGCACCGTGAAACTTGCAGTAAATGTTTACTGTTGTTCCACTTACTTATTTTCCCAAAACGCTATTTTACGCATTGAACCACGAAAGTAAATAGAACGCACGTATTTCGCCTCACACTTTAGCAATGAATATTCCAAAACTAGAATGAGTGCTAAGACAAGGGAAGCGCAGTCGAGGACGGCCGAAAACTAGGTGAGGTGCTGAAATTAGGAAATTTTCAGGCGTAAATTGGAATCAGTTGGCGCAGGACAGGGATAATTGGATATCGCAGGCAGAGGCCTTCATCCTGTAAGGGACATAATAATATGGTGACGATGATGGTGATCTCAAAACTGATCTCATCCTGAAAATTCATTCAAAGTGGATTGGCCTTGCAAACTGACCGGTTACAATGCATAAAGTGCAATATGTACAGCAAGGTAATAAGTAAGTTAATCAGTGAATGTTTGTTAACTAGTTAATTGTGTGTTTAAATTTCTTGTGTGCGTAATGTCCGCCTCTGAATCCTGCAGCTCAAGGGCTAGAATTATGCTGTTAGCCACAGACGACCTCTCAAAATTATTTAAAGCCTAAAAATGATCACCCTTGAATGCACAGACGTTTAGATGAGATTCATTCTCTGATTACGCAGAACAAACATGAGATCACTAGCTGTAACTCGTGTCGCGAAATGCCATGCAGTATATAAAGATGGAGTAAGGAAATGAATAATGAGCAAGCATTGCGTAGCGCAGCCAGCATTGGCAATGACCAACTCTCCGTGAGGCCATTCCCTTCGCTGTGTTCCTCGAAAAGTCGGCCCAACGCGTGACCTCCATAGGACTTGGCGTATTTTCTTGGAATGTTTTGTTCCTGGTATTTATAATCGACGCGCAACTTGTTGGGCTGCGCTATAGTGCCTTCATACCTTGCTGGTGAAGCAGTGCACTGACACGGACACGGCGAAGGCACAGAAGAATACACGACACCCGCAGCGAGTGTCGTGTATTCTTGTGTGCCTTCGCCGTGTACTTGTCAATGTACTCCTTCATCAGCAACGTATGATGATTAACCACCAACTAGCCCAACGTTCCACATTACTGAGCTATAGCGCCTATAGCGGCGCTGCCATGGCTCTGCCTGCAAGGCGGGAGCTCTAAAAAAAAAAAAATCTACCTATAGCGTACTCCAGCTGATGCAACGATCACTAGCTGGGCCGACTTATTTAGCTTCGATCATGCTTCGCGGTGCTCCTATCCCATTCTTTCCTTCCTCCATGCATGTAAGCCTGTTTTCCGAGCCTTCGATTAGATCAGCAGCGTGAGCGATGCTGTGAAGGGCAAAGATTTATTCGCACTTTAAGGCCACGGGAGAACGCGACTGGTGTTGAGATAGCCCTGACGAGTTTACAATGACGACTACGGCCGTCGTTGTCATTATCGGCGTTACGGAATGCGTCGACGAACCAACACAGCAAGGCCATTTTCAAGCTGTTGACTAATATCGCAGCAAAACATGCTGCGCCAACGTCGCTCCGAGTTCCCGAAAAATGATTGCCCTTATGGTGTACCTGTAGCATACCGTTAGGTAAACTTTCATACATTAATGACTAGAAAAAACTCTGGCGCTAGTGCCTACTGGAGCTGCAATGGGAGTGGTTGGGCCAGCATGGAAGTTATGGGAAGCACATGAATTTACCTAAACTTCGTCCTTCTGGCTTCAAACAGCTTCGTGACTTTGTAAACTCGTCATTTTTAGCAATGTACTGCGTAATAAATAATTAAATAAACACTATTAACAATGTCCGACGGTAGGATTCGAGCACAGGACCGGAGCTAAAAGGCCTCGTCGACTATTTGGAAGGGAACACCGACGTTGTCCCTAGGGCATTTAGGCGCGGGTTGTCTTTGTTTACGCTACAAAACAACCTGCTCGTGAAGAAGAACTTCTCACCAGTCCGCGCCAGCTACCTTCTTGTTGTATCGTCAGCGCTGCGTCCAGAAGTACTGCACGCCCTACATGACGATCCAACCACTGGGCACCTCGGATTCTCCCGGATGCTGTCGAGACTACAGGAAAGGTACTACTGGCCGCGTATGACCGCCGATGTCGCCCGTTACGTCAAGACATGCCGAGACTGTCAACGACGTAAGACACCACCGACAAGGCCAGCAGGATTACTACAGCCGATTCAACCTCCTCACCGACAATTCCAGCAGATTGGGATGGATTTGTTGGGGCCGTTTCCGACGTCAACATCCGGGAATAAGTGGATTATCGTGGCGACAGACTATCTCAACCGCTTCGCTAAAGCTAAAGCTCTACCAAAAAGCAGCGCAGTCGAAGTGGCGAAATTTTTCGTCGAGAACATTCTACTGCGACATGGTGCCCCAGAAGTCCTTATCACTGACAGAGGAAAAGCGTTTACAGCAGAGCTCACCAAAGCCATTCTGCAGTACAGCCATACAAGTCACAGGAGGACAACAGCCTACCACCCGCAGACGAATGGTCTCACGGAGCGCCTGAACAAGACCCTCGCCGACATGCTAGCAATGTACGTCGACGTCGAGCACAAGACGTTGGACGAGGTCCTGCCGTACGTAATCTTTGCTTACAACACGGCGGTGCAAGAAACAACACAGATCACGCCGTTTAAGCTGGTTTACAGCAGGAACCCGACGACGACGCTCGACGCCATGCTGCCGCACGTCACCGACGAAGAGAATCTTCACGTCGCGACCTATTTCCAGCTCACCGGAGAAGCCCGACAGCTCGCCCGCCTACGGATCAAGAACCAGCAGCGTACCGACAGCCAACACTACAACCTGCGACGACGCTTCGTCGAGTACCAGCCCGGTGACCGTGTTTGGGTTTGGACCCCTATACGCCGACGAGGACTGAGGAAGAAGCTTTTGCGTCGCTACTTCGGACCGTACAAGATCATCCGACGTATTGGCGCACTGGACTATGAGGTTGTGCCAGAAGGCATTTCGCTATCACAGCGGCGCCGCTCACGACCTGAAATAGTCCACGTTGTGCGACTCAAGCCGTACTACCAGCGTTAATGAACTTTGGGACTTCGCGTAACTGACCTTTGGACTTTGTTTCTTTTCATTGTTTCGTTACTTTTGTTTAATAAGTGTCCTTTTGTGTTTCGCTCTCTTATATCTGTAGCATCGGGACGATCCTTTTGAAGAGGGGAGTAATGACACGTGTACTTCTTTATCTTTATCGGGCGACCACTTCTCACCGCCTAACAAATGTTATCGCGTAGCGCAGGACGCGCCTGCATGTAAAAGAAGTTTCTGGAATGTTATCGATGGTTCCGTCCACTGTCTTTCACCGCAACTTGTGTAATCTGATTGCATGTATGCGCGACGCGAATAGTGTAGAACTTTGTGGAAGACACGCGGGTCCCAGCGGTTACTCTGGAACATTCGGCGACTGATGTATAAAAGCTGACGCGCTTGACCCGCTCACCAAATTTTCGACGATTGCCGACCGTGTTCGCCGCTATCGTTGTGCTATAAGTGTAGCCTCTTTTTGTGGGCACAGGTTCGCCCAATAAAAGTTAGTTTTGTCTTTCACAGTATTGCTACTGTGTTCTTCAACGTCACCACCATGTGACTATATATATATACACATTCTCATTTATGGGATCGAATGCGAGCGCTGTTCCTTTGCTTCGTACCCAGCGAAGCAAAGCAATGTGACGGCACCATCGTATTTCGTTTGTGTATTTGCATATGTTTACCTCGCCTATTAGGCTGTTTTTTTTACTTGCTTTTTTTACTTATTTTTTTTACTTATTTTTTTTTACCCCCTTGATGAAAAAGTTTGAAATCACGTGATGTTTGTACCACTCCTGCCTGGGCTTCCAAATGGAAGCCGGCAGTATTCTGAAATAAATAAAATAAATGTAGTAGTTAAGAGAACGAGTTTAAGGGAGGAAAAAAAAACAAGAAAAGGAAAAAGAAAATTACTCTAGCCTAATTGCAGCGCCGTGGTTCTAAAGCGGACCCGCTGTAGGGAAACGGAAGGAGATATAAACGGGCGTGGTCATGGTACGCACGCGAAAAACTGCCTTAATAAATTTAGAGACTTGAGAGAAAGTTACGTTAATAACAGATAACATATGGCAATCATATATATATATATATATATATATATATATATATATATTGATGCAAGGCAGAAACATATAAACAAAGCGCGCAGGGTCGTGCGCCACCTTTGCTCAGCATGTGGAACGACTAACGACTGTGCTCAAAGCTATTAGTTTAGCAGGGCTGACGATAAAGCCACAGAAATGCCACCTGGACTTCCATGAACTCCTGTTTCTCGGCCATGTAGTTAGCTCCGAAGGCATCCGTCCTGACCCTGAGAAGACGGCAGCAGTAGAAAAGTTTCCTAGACCGACCGTTAAAAAGGCCGTTAGGCGATTTCTAGGACTTTGTGCCTACTACAGGCGTTTCGTCAAAAAATTTGCGAAGATTGCCGAGCCGTTAACGCGATTAACGAAGGATGATATGCCTTTCGCCTGGCAAAGTGAACAAAAAGATACATTCAATGAGCTACGACGGCGACTTCAATACTACCCGGTACCTGCGCACTCTGATGAGGAAGCAGAAACAGACATCCACACAGACGCCAGCAATTCAGGACTCGGTGCCGTCCTCGTTCAATGGCAAAACGGAGAGAAAAGAGAAAAAACCAATAGAACCCCCAGGAGCCCTGTTCTAACAAGTAGGAATGGACTTGCTCGGTCCCTTTCTGACATCGTCATCAGGGAAATGCTGGATTGTAGTAGCGACGGATTACCTAACCCGATATGCCGAGACATCCTCTCTAGTCAGTGCAACGGCCGTTGAAGTGGCTGAATTCTTTGTCACCAAGATAGTATTACAACACGGTGCTCCTGCAATTATTATCACGGACCGAGGAACTTCGTTCACAGCCGATTTGACGCAATCCATTATCAAACTGACTCATACCAGCCACAGGAAAACAACTGCCTATCACCCTCAAACAAATGGGCTAACCGAGCGTTGAAAAGGACGCTGACCGATATGTTGTCAATTTACGTAGACTTAGAGCATCGTACGTGGGACAAGATACTACCCTATGCAACATTCGCCTACACTGCCGCATTGCAAGAAACCACTCAAATAACGCCATTCCAACTTATTTTTGGTCGAACAGTTACCACACCCTTGGATGCAATGCTGCCTGTCAGCGACAGTACAGAACAGAACCCTGACATTAGCGACTTTACACAGAGGGCCGAAGAAGCACGTCAGCTGGCGCGACATCGCATTCGACAAAAGCAGCGCATCGATGCGGGCCGATACAACCTGCGAGGAAGGGAAGTCGAGTATGCACCAGGCGACAGAGTATGGGGGTGGATTCCCGTGCGGACGCGCGGCTTGTCCGAAAAGCTTTTGCGTCGTTATTTCGGCCCTTACCGAGTACTTCGCCGCACCAGTACGCTGAACAACTAAGTTACGCCATGAGGACAAGTGGGCTCATCACGATGCCGGCGTCGCACAGAAACTGTACATGTGGTCAGACTGAAGTCATATTATGACAGGCAGTGAATATTCGACGAAACATCTATTCTGTGCCATATACCACTTTAGTATGGACAACAGCTTGTGAACAATTTCGTCGCTTTACGCATCGGGACGATGCGTTTTGGAGGGGGGATAATGATACAAGGCAGAAGCATATTTAAACAACGCGCGCAGGTTCGTGCGCCCCCTCAGGAGGATAACGGCGTATTAGAGGAAAAGACGACGAAATAATGGCACGTGTTTCCGCCGCACGCAGTCGCATCGTAGGTGGCCGTTGTCGGCTTCTACAAGAAGTAGAAGAGCTGAAGCGACGCTCCAGAGAGAAGGACGAGGCATTCCTGAACTCCTGTTTAGAACGCGACAGTGTTATTTATTTACCCCCAGGGCACAAGTTAGCCCACAGTAAATAGTTGTGCCTAGACTCCATTAACTGTTCGTTACTATATATATATATATATATATATATATATATATATATATATATATATATATATATATAGTTTATCTTCAACGCTATGCAGCAAAATTTCATATCTTTGCACGTTTTCATTTATTCGTGGCACAACGGCAGTTTACCTTATACTTAACGCTCTGTAAGATGTTCATTTTAATTGCATGTTTCTTTATTTTTTCATCTCAACAGGCTGCAAGGACAACCTTCGAAAGGATGTCCAAGCAGCTCCAGAGATTCCGCCGCCTATTTTCCAAGGGTGAGAAAAATAATCGCAATACCCTTTTACATTCACAATAGCCCACAATATTGCTCGCAGTATTCGGAGGCCTAGCATCACGTGCCATAGCGCTCAAAGTGCGTGAGGAGCTGGACGCCCCAAGTGTATTCGGCGAGAATGTGTACAATAACAGTAAGGAGAAATTTTGTATTCCGCTACTGCATCTGTGGGACCTCTTTGCTTAAGTCTATAGCCTGTTTTCTTATCTTCATTACTCAGCTTTTGAATTTCTGATCAGCGGCATCGTAAGTAAACGCCTTTGGCTATGTGAATTTTTGAGAATGCAATCCCCTTGCTCAAATAATGTGGGGCAGGCAGCTTGCAAATAGTTCTCAGATATTTACACTTAGGACCTATTCGAGCACTGATTGCATACCGCGAGGGTGGCAATTGCACGTCTTGTTACGGGACCATTTATTATTTAGTTCTCCAATCTCTAATTCGCATTGCAACCAAAGGGCAAAATAATAAATCTGCCTTGTATTGAGATTATGCATCAAGTCAAGGTAGACGCATCATACACCAAGGTAGAGCGTTGTGCTATAGTTGGTGCTCCGAAATCTGTTTCCCAGCGCATAAACAAGACCTACCGAAGAGAACGCAGTGAGCGCTGAACTTTTTCTGCCTCACCTGAGTTGTAGCTTTCTGTTTTCTTGGCGAAAAGTGTTCTTATAGCTGCGCTCGGGAAAATAAAGTTCATTTGTAAGTTCAGCGCTCTGGGCCATTTTCTGTCGCCCTTCAGCTGGGAAGCATCGCTTAAGCGAACCGAAAGTTAAAAAATACTCCTGGTTCTCCTTACTGCAGTGTTCCCCACAGTCCATGTTTGCTTTTAGGCCCCCAAGCCAGATAATCAATGTAAATGTAATCTTCTAGCAGAAGGCAGCGCACTAAAGGCACAATCATATAGAAGGTTATGCTGAACTCGCACTGCTTATTCACCGCATGGACCGCTAAGTATGTAAGGTATACAAGAAGTAAAAGAGAAATGCGTGATAACAGGGTTATCACGACGCTGTTTACACGTGCCTGTCAAGAAAAGCTGTTTATTGTACAGGTTGATAGACGGATATAGCTCTATAAATCGATCTACTAGGCCACAAGTGAGGCTAGGGTAAAATGAAATGTGAATCTCGTCATAAGTGTTGGCATATATTCCCGGAAGAAAATTTACTTTCAGAATAATAACTTCAGTAATCTTAGAAGAAAGATGGCTACCATAGAGTTGAAGGTAAGCATCACAGATATTTTTTCCACCCAATCTTACCTTTTTCTTTAGTACTGTTACAGCACTGACTGATATAGGTTGTTTATGAATGAATGAATGAATGAATGAATGAATGAATGAATGAATGAATTAATTAATTAATTAATGAACTTTATTTCCCTTTTAAGAGAGGGGAGGGGCCGGGAAGGAGAGAGGGAGGTCTAAGTACTCCAGTCCCAGCAGGCGTCCGTCACCACATTATGTAGCTAGACTTCCGCCTACCAGTCGTGGTAGGCCTCCGCTACCTCATGGTCGGCAGCGGAGGTCTGTGCGGAGGTAGTCAATTTAGAAGTCAATTTATCCTTTGAGCCTTCGAAAGTGACCAGGATGGAGTTCGTAGAGCCCATTCTTCGAGCAGCAAGGATGTTGACTGCTGGATTGGACTCTCGAAGGTTAGCCAACACGTTCCCTTCTACCAGGGAGGCCGGCAGCTTGCTGATACCCCTACACGAATTTTTGGGGGCTGCCACTTGCGTGGAGACCTCGTATCTCTTGCCCATGATGTTGAGGGTGGCGACCTTCAAATAGAGATCAGCCCTGTCCATGCAGGCAGCGCTTATGATGATTGTGTTGTTAATCTCGTTGGCCGGAGTCGATCTAGCGATGCTGCAGCCGTGGAGAGACTGGTGGACTTTATGACGATGTCGCGGAGAGAGACTGGATGTATGTTGGCACAGTTGACTCCACCGTGTACACGAAGAATTGTATTCAGCGGCTGGGAGTGGAGGAGGGCAAGGCAGAATGTGACTTACTTGCGGTGGAGTTTTGAGGGTGGTGGGCGAGGTGGGCGAAGGCTTCTTGCTGTCGGAGTTGATAAATTTTTCGCGCCAATCGAGGATATCTTCCGGAGCCCTGTCAACGCTGTCGACGACGCCGTCCCGACTCATGGCTGCTGCAGCTGTTACCGCCGACGCACGCTGCCGGCGTTGCGAGTCAGGGGCGCGGGGGTTTGGATGTTTTGGAATAATCGGCGATCAACTGAACCGATTTCCGCTGAAGAGGTGTCGTTAGACAGTGGGTCACTTACAGCACCAGTGGTCCAAAAATCACAAGAGTCGAGGGAAGAATTTGGACACAGTACACGAAAAAAGACGAAGCCGATGCATCATGCGACCACAGCGTTCCACAGCGACGAAGAAGTCTCTAGGTTGTTTAACATTCCCAGACTTTGTACAAGAGGCTGAGAAAAGGACAAAAAAAAATTGACTAGCTTCGCTACTAAGCTTCTCGCCTGCTTCGGGCAGATGCATAGATGTTCTCCAAGAGGAAGCTTTAGCTGGGGAGCTCCTATCTATAAATACGTGCGAAGGGAGAAATTGCTTTTCTCGGCTCCCGCCACACCAAATTTGACAAAATTTGTTAGATTAAAAGAATAGACTATGGTAACTGCATGAAGCAGCTCTGCTATATGAGCCGCAAACATTTTTTTTACGGAAAGTGTTCCAAACTACAATGTAGCTACCAGGTTATCAACTCTAGCTCAATATTATATAGCAATGTCACAGTTTTCTAAACTGTGCTGTTATAACATCTAAAGCTTAAAACATTTACTTGTTACACACCGCTCTCAAGTATATCACTGATTTCTCAGTAGGACTTCTGCAGAACCTTCGGAAGCATTGCAGCAATTTGAAGTAAGCTAGGTTATATATCAAATTTGTGCTCTTGAGATGCTCTAACAGACGCACTTTAGAGAACTGCGATTTTTGTTTTTAGTACAGAACAAAGAAATTGTAAAGATTCTGCTTCTATTTCTTTTTTCGGCATACCGATTTTCGCAAACATTTCGGTAAAGTATGAGGTGCTGAATGAAAATTATGGGCTCGTATTCACAAAAGTTGTTAGGCTAAAAGCGTTCGTGCCAGCCAATAGTGACGTAGGAAACATTATTACCGAAGGCGATCACCCAATGAAAAACAACACTTACTAACGAAAAGCTTCGTGAATTCGGCCCCGGGTTCCTAGATATATATATATATATATATATATATATATATATATATAATGCCGCTAGGTGTAACGCGCCAGCGCTGAGAAAGAAGTGACTGGAACGCGCGCTCGGCAAGAGGTGGGCGCTGGAGAAGAAGAAGTAGTAGGGGGCTAAGGACGCCGGTTTTGAGTTTTGTGTACGCCATCTTGTACAGCTGTCTGTCTCGCCGACGCCGGGTGCATCTTCATTTGTCTTTTTCGTGACAAAAGTGGTGGAGGTGCGGGGCACGGTTCATCCGATGCCACAAACACCTCCAGGTAGCAGGAGTACCAGCCCTATACTAGTGGACACCCCTGTTCACCGGGCCAGCAGGAGAATCCGAGGATTGCCTCCGGAGCTTGATCATCGCTCCGCAACAACATCGACGCCCCCACGGACCTGTATGGAAGGAACATCGACGTCTCTCTCGACCATAAGGCAAGGTACGGCCACAACGGCAACTCAGTACCTGTTGCAGAATCTCCGAGTGCCGAAAGTCTTCCACGGGGATATCTTCGAGGATGTAGAAGACTGGCTAGCCCAATTTGAGCGCGTTGCTGAGATAAACGA
Organism: Dermacentor andersoni; assembly: GCF_023375885.2. Lineage (NCBI taxonomy): Eukaryota > Metazoa > Arthropoda > Arachnida > Ixodida > Ixodidae > Dermacentor > Dermacentor andersoni. The sequence goes on along the minus strand of NC_092819.1, from coordinate 15,003,012 downwards.
ATGGAGTGACGCGGCGAAGCTGAGAAATGTCTACTTCAGCTTGGAGGACGGTGCTCGCACTTGGTACGAGAACCGAGAAGGGCTCCTCAAATCGTGGCTCGAGTTCCGCCGTGCCTTGCTGGAGACATACACCAATGTTGATCGCCGCGAACGAGCCGAACGGGCGCTCCAATCCCGCATTCATCTGCCGAATGAAAGCGTGACGTCGTACGTAGAGGATATGACGCGCCTCTTTCGTCGGGTGGACCCTACTATGTCAGAGGAAAAGAAGCTGCGCCATCTCATGCGGGGAGTTAAAGAACAGCTATTTGCTGGCCTGGTTCGAAGCCCGCCGAAGACCGTGGCCGAATTCTTAACCGAAGCCACCACGATAGAAAAGATGCTGCACCAGCGCTCAGCTTTCTATGAAAGGCAAATGAACGCTACTTCACCTTCGGACCAACGCTCCACTACGTATGACAGGCACGCGAATGCTGCTTCACTGACGGACGCGGTTGCCTTTGGGAACCTGGACGTTCTCCGAGACGTTATCCGCTCGGTGGTGCGTGATGAGCTTCAACGGCTCAGCTGCCCACCTCAGCCCACGCTGGATTCCATTTCTGCCCTCGTGAGAAGTGAAGTGCAGCAAGCGGTCCGATGTCCAGTTCCAAGCAGCAATGCGCCACCTGTGACAACACAGTTGCAGCGGCCGTCGTATGCGGAAGTGTTGGGGCGAGCCCCTGTCCGCGCTCCGACCCATTTCATCCCCGCCACGTCTTACGCTGCGTCATACGTCCTGCCGCTCCCATCAGTGCAACCGATCCAACGTATGGAGGATCGACGCCCGCTTGAAAGGAAATCTGACGTCTGGCGTACCGCGGACAGAAGGCCTCTGTGTTATCACTGTGGAGAAGCCGGTCACGTATACCGCGAGTGCCCATACCGCCGCCTCGGGCTGCAAGGTTTTGCCGCGGATTCACCAAGGCCCAGATATGGTGAAAGGCCTAAGGCAATTGAAGAGTACCTGAACCAGCAGGGTATGCCACAGTTCCCGCGGCGGCAGTCGCGCTCGCCGTCACCCAGGCGATCTTCCCCAACTCCTAGAAGCCCTCCAATGGCAGCGCAGGGACGATCGCCAAGCCCTTGCCGGGAAAACTAAGAACAGCGACCTTCGGGGGCGAGGCCGCTGATAATCGCCCTTCCGAAGACCTCCCATCGACACAAGCACGGTCTATTCAGCACGATTCAGCGACGACAGCAGCCGAACTCAGCGACAGACTCTCGCTAGACATACCTGTTGTGCTCGATGGCCGCCACGTTAGTGCGTTATTGGACACGGGTGCCGACTACTCAATCTTGTGCGGAAAACTAGCGACGGAACTCAGAAAAGTTATCACGCCTTGGTCTGGAACGCAAGTACGTACTGCTGGCGGGCATATCGTAACACCGTTGGGCATGTGCACGGTCAGAGTAGAAATTCGTGGGTGTACGTTTCCAGCCAGCTGCCTTATACTCCGCGATTGTTCTCGGGACCTCATCTTGGGCGTCGACTTTCTGCGAGACTATGGTGCCGTTATAGACCTCCTGGAGCGCACGGTTACTTTTTCGACAGAGAGAGCAGCGAACATCCGCGACAACTGCCGACGTAACGCGCTTCGGGTTTACGCCGACAGTGTAACTTTACCACCACGCGCAAGTGTCCTGGTAGCGGTCGTATGCGACAATCTGCGCGACGGCGAAGCTGTTGCAGAGGGTAACTCCTCCTTTATGCTGACTCATGGTGTATGCGCAGCCCGCAGTCTCATTATGCTTCGAGGTGGACATTCTGCGCTCCTCGTGACGAACTTCAGCCAGGAACATAGGCACCTGTTTCGTCGTACTACTATCGCTTTTGCTGAGCCCATAGCGGACGTTGCTGAATGTTTTGCGTCTATGACAAAGGACAACCCAGCTCAGACACTCAGCAATATCGACATCAATCCAGGCCTTTCGGAGGAAAAGCAAAAAGCGCTGCGCGAGTTGCTACTTCGGTTCAAGGAGTGCTTCGCATCTTCTTCTAAGGTACGCCAGACGCCCATCACGAGACACCGAATAATCACGTATGACGATTCTCGTCCCATACGACAACTGCCTTACCGCGTATCAGCGAAAGAGCGCAACGTGATTAATGCACAAGTGAAAGAAATGCTTGACGATGACGTCATACAACCATCCCAAAGCCCTTGGTCGTCGCCTGTGGTCCTTGTCAAAAAGAAAGACGGAACGCTTCGGTTCTGTGTTGACTATAGAAAGTTGAATAACGTCACAAAAAAAGACGTTTATCCGCTTCCGCGGATCGATGATTCGTTAGATCGACTGCGGCGAACGAGGTATTTTTCATCCATAGATTTGAAGAGTGGATATTGGCAAATCGAAGTTGACAAACGAGATCGCGAAAAAACTGCCTTTGTTACCCCGGATGGACTGTATGAATTTAAAGTACTTCCATTCGGTCTGTGTTCTGCACCGGCCACATTCCAGAGAATGATGGACACTGTTCTGACGGTTCTGAAATGGCACAGTTGTTTAGTTTACTTAGATGACGTCGTCGTGTTTGCGGCGACGTTCGAAGAACATCTGAAGCGTTTAGAGGCGGTACTTGAGGCTCTCCGCTCCGCTAATCTCACACTAAAGCCAGAAAAGTGTCACTTCGGTTACGAAGAGTTGAAGTTTCTCGGACATGTCGTGAACGCCGATGGCGTCCAGCCTGACCCAGATAAAACATCTGCTGTTGCTGCTTTTCCGACTCCTCGTGACAAGAAAGCAGTACGCCGCTTTCTCGGTCTGTGTGCGTACTATCGTCGCTTCATCGCTAACTTCTCCCGGATCGCCGAACCACTCATACGCCCCACGCGAGAAGATACACCCTTCGTTTGGACGGATGAGCAGGACGCAGCTTTCACCGAGTTACGGCAGCGCCTCCAGAAATCACCCGTCCTCGCGCACTTTGACGAGGACGCGGACACCGAGGTACATACAGACGCAAGCAACATCGGTCTTGGCGCTGTACTCGTTCAACACCAGGAAGGCGTCGAGCGAGTGATCGCTTACGCCAGTCGCACCCTTTCACGCGCCGAAATCAACTACTCCACTTCCGAGAAAGAGTGTCTAGCGGTTGTGTGGGCCATCATGAAATTTCGGCCTTATCTCTACGGTCGCCCTTTCAAGGTGGTGACAGACCACCATTCCTTGTGTTGGTTAGCCAACTTACGAGACCCGTCCGGACGACTTGCTCGATGGAGTCTCCGTCTGCAGGAGTTCGATGTTACCATCGTCTACAAATCGGGCCGCAAACACGAAGATGCAAACACGTTGTCGCGCGCTCCCGTCAAAACTTGTGATAAGGACATGGACGAAGACGGCGCATTCCTTGGGGCCCTCACTGCATCTGACCTGATCACACGGCAGCGTGAGGACGCCGAAATAAGCCCTCTCATCGATCACCTAGAAGGCAGAAATGTTACAATTCCACGACACATTTCTCGCAATCTATCGACCTTCTGCCTCCGAAAGGGTGTCCTCTACAAGAAAAACTCGAGTGCCAGCGACAAAGAGTATCTATTGGTCGTACCTGCCGCCTTCCGTGATGACATTCTCCTAGCCTGCCATGATGAACCCACGTCTGGACACTTGGGATTTTCACGTACTCTTGCAAGAGTGCGCCAGACGTACTACTGGCCCAGACTTTCTACCACGGTGAAGCGTTACGTGCAAAGCTGCCGTGAGTGTCAACGCAGGAAATCGCCGTCTTTGAAACCCGGGGGGTTACTCCAACCCATCGCACCACCTAGCGCGCCGTTTGATCAAATCGGCATGGATCTTCTGGGACCCTTTCCCTTGTCAGCCAGCGGAAACAAGTGGATTGTAGTCGCCACAGACTATCTAACACGCTACGCCGAGACGAAAGCTGTACAACGTGCCACGGCCTACGAAGTTGCCCAGTTTTTCATAGATCAGATAGTCCTCAGACATGGTGAACCATCATACGTCATCACCGACAGAGGAACTGCCTTTACAGCCCAACTGATAGAGGACATATTCGAGTTGAGCTACACGCAGCATCGCAAGGCCACTGCCTATCATCCGCAGACCAACGGACTGACGGAACGGCTAAACAAAACCATTGCTGACATGCTGTCTATGTATGTAGACGTCCAGCATAAAACATGGCATCAAGTCCTGCCGTACGTTACATTCGCGTACAACACCGCCATTCAGGAAACAACACAATTCACACCGTTCCGTCTTGTCTATGGGCGCGAGGTCCAGACCACGCTAGACGCAATGCTCCCGCACGACACCGACGCATCACTTACTTTCGACGCCGAGCAACTTACTCAACACGCAGAGGAAGCTCGTCAACTCGCGCGCATTCACATCATGAAGCAGCAGAGTACAGACGCACGACGCTACAACCTTCGACATCGGCAAGTTGAGTAGCAGCCAGGTGACCAAGTCTGGGTGTGGACTCCAATCCGTCGCCAAGGCTTATCTGAGAAGCTGCTTAGTAGATACTTCGGACCCTACAAAGTGATACGCCGCGTTAGTGAAGTGAACTATGAGGTCATTCCCGACGGTGCCGCGTCGCCTCGGCGTCGACAGCACCACTCGGAGATAGTGCATGTTATTCGCCTCAAACCGTAAACCGTATTTCGCGCGTTAAGGCGGCGCCAACCCGATGTTATACGACTTCCACACTTCCACTTTTTTTTTAGTAAGCATCGTAGTTTAGTAAGCATCGGGGTCGATGCTTTTCTTTTGGCGGGGGAATAATGCCGCTAGGTGTAACGCGCCAGCGCTGAGAAAGAAAAGACTAGAACGCGAGCTCGGCAATAGTTGTGCGCTGAAGAAGAAGTAGTAGGGGGCTGAGGACGCCGGTTTTGAGTTTTGTGTACGCCATCTTGTACAGCTGTCTGTCTCGCCGACGCCGGGTGCATCTTCATTTGTCTTTTTCGTGACAATATATATATATATATATATATATATATATATATATATATATATATATATATATATATATATATATATATATATATATATATATATACCGTCGCTATAACTTAACTTTCTAAACGCAGCAAATTTGATTTATATTGGTCAAGCGGTAAGCTCACAAGAACCTTTCCCTGTCTTGCGCGTACTCGAATAGGAAAGTCCGAGTTAGCCCCGAGCTAACGCTTACTCTCAAACTGAGTGACAAGGAATTCGAATACGATCGTAATTTCCGCAAAGCAGGGCGCTGCAGACTGCATGATGGCACTTCCCTCTCCATTGTGTAATTTTCTGCTCGTAGTAATTCCGAATAAAATTCTAACCGATGAACTCGTTAAGATATCAGGCCGTTTTGGCTCGATACTTTCGGACTAGCATCTATTTTGCTCTTTATGGCAAACGCACTGCGTTTAAGCAGCACCGCCAGGTTCCGACAGGTTGCTGAGTTTCCGCTTCTTTTGCAGACCAAAGAAACAAGTTTGAGTGTTGTCGATGCTGTCATGTTCTCGACCCTGTTCCAGAGACACGGTGAGAGCTTGTAGACATATACTCGCAGCAATATACCCTACTCCGTATAAACGAAATTGGCACTGGGCAATTACCAAAGTTGCTCGCTTTTCTTGCAGCTATAGTTATTACTGTTGCCGACCTCATGCAGCAATTGCGAGGCCAGCTATTCGCCTTCAGCTACGAAGTTCGCCACGTAAGCATTGCGGTTGCGCGCGCACCCATTTATGTGACCAAAAGACAAGAGCGATCCCTGCAGCGTGCACCTCAGTGCAAATGTTGCTACTCGCTGCACATTACATTGCCGTGAGACGCGAGCACATAAGCCCTCAAGCTGCCTGACCCATTCTCAGGCAAAGGGCATCACGTAGCCCCGATCCACTGGCGTGCAACGCACGCTGCGTGGTGAAATATCAGGCACCATTACGGGGGTGTGATGTCCACACGGTGTCATGGGTCACGCCAGAACATGACAAAAAAATGCGGAATTTTAAAGTGGCACCAGCGCATTCGTACATTTGTGATTTATGTATTACATTATAAGGGCCAAAAGAATTATACATGCGAGAAATGGGATCAAAGAAATAGTCAATGATACATCTGAAAACAATTTACGCAACACCAGAGTTTAGTTAACAGTGACCACCACAGTTTAGTTAACAAAGCATGCACAAAACGACGACGCTCTTCGATCGTTTCAGCGAATGCAGATTACATTTCCAGTCAGCAAATGCCAGCGTTAGAGGAGGAGGAGGAGGACGGGAGAGGAAAAACAGGGAGGTCAATAAGACACGCGTCGTCTTTGCTACGCTATGCATGGAAAAGGGAAATGAAAAAAAAACGAGGAGGAGGGAAGGAGAGTAACGGAAACATTAACCGCGCGAAATCACCGACAGAAAAAAGTGTCCTGCTGGACGGAATTTCGAAACTTGTAGTGATATTCAATGTATGGTAAAATATAAGAAAGGGACAATGTTAACTCGTCGCGAAGTAAGCTGCGCCGAAATGTTCGATGGAAGATATATCAACCGACAAATATTCGGCAAGATATAAGTGACCACGGACTAAGGCTAAATTTGTTAGTCTTGCTAGTCTTGATATGCTTGAACAATGCAAAACAAGAGAAAGGATTCTGAAACACTTGCATAAGTCATTACGGGGCTCAACGTTCCCATCACATGACTAAAATAATTTTCGTTCAGGATGCGTTAAAGTTCATCATCATCATCAGCAGCAGCAGCAGCAGCAGCAGCAGCTCATTTTAAGTCCACTGCAGGACGAAGGCCTCTCCCTGCGATCCCCAATTACCCCTGTCCTGCGCCAGTTAATGTCAACTTTCACTAGCGAATTTCCTAACTGCATCACCCCACGTAGTTTTCTGCCCTTCTCTTAGAATGCCGCGTGAGTGCAGAACTTGATACTTTACTTTTGTAAAGCAAGTGTGCCGAGAAGCCAGTGGCTCGGATAGCTTAAACCTTTCAGGAAATTTTATGATAATTTGACCTAATAGAAATTTTCCTTTTTCATTCGACTTATTGTGGGAAATAATTTATCAGAGCGGTCCTTTTCTTCATCATACGTATTGTGTTCGCGTCACCTTATTCCGGTCTATGCAGGAGGCCACCAGTGACACACAGCCTACGTGCTGCAGTATAGTATTACAGTACTGAAAATTACTTCTATGCTGTATTAAATAAGTCATTGGGCGCTCTCTGATGGGTGTTTACAAGCTTTTGTCCCTCTTATTTAGGTATGAATGCTGAGGAAGGCACTTGAACCTAATCAGGACACTTGCGAAGCACTATTTGTTTTAAGTTGCCAATTTTATTTTAGTCAAACCACATGGTACCATTTTCTTCATTAAATCACCTTTGCATGAAGTCTGCAGAACACCTATTCGGCTGGCCACTATTGAAACTTTTGCTATATATTATTTCGTAATGAACTAATCACTGAACCACGAGAGCCCTGTTGCGCCGAGATACTTGCCAACTCTCACGAGTCTCTCATAACGCATAGATCTGACAGCTAACGGCATTATGAAATGACATATTGCGCTACACTTGCCTTTCCAGTTTGAGCACTTAAGGTCTTTCGTAATAGGCTGCCCTACACAAATATTACCAGCATTCGAACTAAAACAAAGCTTTGACTTTCTGGGATGTAGTTGTAGCTCGGAAAGTTATAAAAGAAACAGGAGGCAAATAAAATGCACATTTACCACCTCGTACACCAGGCTAATCTTTTCTAGGTGGAAGAAGGCGTGAAGTCCATGACAACGATACTTCTTTCGAACGAAACGAGCCAAGGACAGAACCTCTTAGACCTTGCCGGCGTGAAGAAAATTGTGTAAGTGAAAGATCGAATTGAGACTTCGGACCTATAGAAGATTGCTTATACTTTGACGGACATAGCGGACAGTTGCAGGAAGTGTCACATCTAAAAAAAGTAACCACTACTTCTTGAACACATTTAGCTAAATAACATAGAACATATACACAAAATAACTCAAAGTGAACTTTTCGTGCTGTGCAACATAGCAGGGGGTGCTCTGTCCAGGCAAGCAGTGCTTACAGCTATGACGTTAAGGATGACACCAGATGTGTGTAAGTTGGAAGATAACATGTTAATTTGAAACTTTGCTTTATTTCTAACAACTGTCTTCTTCTAATAAGGCGAGTGCACTATTTCGTGATGCGCTTCTTTGATCCTTCTGAACTGTTATTCAATAAGATGTTCGTGAGATCACTCGCATCCATATCGTCAACGATGACGTCATGCTTCCTCGGGTACGCTTATTCAAACAACCTCTGTCTTTCGTCTTGAACCTATAGTCTACAATGTGCAGCATACTGAATGGCAGTGAGGCTAAATATGTTAAATAGAACACTATACACATGGACGGGACATTTATTGCATATCTGATCAGTTTGCGTTAAGAAGGCGACACATACAGGATAAGTTTATAAAGGGGCACCTATATAAGCTATTACTACAGTTGAACCAGGCTCCCATTTGCTGCACCGTTATAAGCGCGGACACGTGAAGCTATTCTCGAAGGAATCAAGGCACTATAAAGGATTCGAAACCTTAGTGCCCCGCTTAGATATAAAAAAACTTTGGGAAAAATTGAAAACGAGAATGTGCCAGCGCTGCAAGCGTTGCGTCATGAAAGGCTAATGCTCTATTTTGGAATAATCTGACCGATATTGCATAGTGGCAGTTGCTATGAGTGTTTAGCGTGCGCTGAGCAAACGTTGTGTAGTGCAAATAAAAATATCAGTTCCTGGCAACCCCTGAACTGCTAATTTTTGTGTCGACACGTCGTTGTACTCGTGCTAAATTGTTATGAACTATGCATTAATTTATTAGTATACCCTCACGGGACCCAGAGCTCGTTACAGAGGGGGTGGGCACAATGTGGTGTGGCAACGACGGAGGGGGGAAGGCGACTACACTCTCTACTTGTCTTCGGAAGAAAAGAATGCAAATAGAGATTTGTGGCACAAAGGGATGACTACTTTATTTGAATGGTCAAAACAAATGTGGGCGTAAGCCGTAGATCGGACAACTTATTTATAATTTGAAATAGCCTTAATGTCTAATGGCGTTACAGAGAGGAGTGGTTTCGAGTTCGCATTAATACAATGTTCGATAGGCAGCTTAAAAGACGAATGATCAGGATTGCTGGCGACCGACACTGTGTCGCTCCACTGTGGAGTTTTGTTCGGTAGGAATGAATGATAGGGTTTGTTCGGCAACTTGGCACCCGTACACTCTTAACCTAGTTTTACAAAGGTTGCACTAGGTAAAGGCAACATAAATGCAAGAATGTTCCACTATAAACATGTTAACATGTTAGAATTACGAATGAATCCTTGTTCTCTTTCGAGAGAAGATTTCTGTCTTCATATGTGCACCTGTCTCAACGTTTAGACAACTAGACAGCAGTGCAGCTGCAGTGTGCCAGAACAAGCGGTGATGTGACATCGGGTGGATCACATTAAGTGCAAGGAATGCATACAGTCATTCTTTATGGTTACATGGCGGACTATGATGCACAATACATTTGCGCAGTGGAGAAGCCAAATACAATATCTGCGCGCACGAGTGCAAACACAGCTCTTTCAATGCTCCTCCATAACTTCAGTATCTTATAAGCACAAAGGCTAGGCAGAAGGCTAACGACTTACGGATGCAAGTGTACTACGAGTACATATACCCGGGCTACTCGTTCACCGTTTTCTACAAAGAGAGAAAGAAGGAAGGACCTACTTTCTTTCTTCGTCCCATATCCTTGTACCGGACGTATGGTTTAGTTACAAAATTAACAAATGATTCTTTTTTTCTTTTCTTCAGAAGTTCTCTTTTCGTGAGCTTCGACACTCCATCTAGGATCTCACCTAGGATCTAGGCTGTACAAAAATCTTGCAAAATAGGAACGGAGACTAGGACGGACGGACGGACGGACGGACGGACGGATGGACGGACGGATGGACGGATGGACGGATGGACGGACGGACGGACGGACGGACGGACGGACGGACGGACGGACGGACGGATGGATGGATGGATGGATGGATGGATGGATGGATGGATGGATGGATGTTATGAGCGTCCCCTTTGGAACGGGGCGGTGGGTTGCGCCACCAAACTCTTGCTATTATACTGGCTAATGTCCTACCTAGGTTAAACAATAAGAAAGAGAAACACTATGAATTACCCCACCCAAATTTTCTGATCCCCTATTTCGAACTGTGCTTTTGTACATCTCCGTTTTTTTGTCGTTTCCCTATTTTTCTTCCACCAATCCTCCAATCGCCTCTTAATCATGCCTACTGCGGATATGTTTACTTTTCCGCTGCTCTCGCTGAACCCAAGTGCTTCAACGAGGCCAGTGGCGCCTAAATCGACCGCTGGGTAGACGTCTTCACATTCCAATAAAACATGCTTCATAGTCTCCCTAGCTTTACAGCAGCAAGCACATGCTCCTTCTTCCGTCTTATATCTCGCTTTATAGGGGCGTGTTATAAGGCATCCCGATCTCGCTTCGAAAAGCAATGAGCTTCCCTTTGAGTTATCATAAATTGTTTCTTTCCTGATTTCGTTTTTCCCTCTTAAGTAGTCACTCATGGCAGGTTTCTTTTCCACTGCCGCCACCCATTAGATTTTTCAGCCTCTCTGACTTTCCGCTTGACCTTCCTTGTTGCTGTGTTGCCCACCCTACAGGCCGCATACTTGCTGGTAAGCTTCCTAGTACTTTTCCTCCACTGTGAATCAATGTTTTTCCCGTACAGATACCTGAACACTCTCATCGCACAATTACTTTCTTCCATATTCCTCAGCCGTTCTTCATACTCAATTTTACTGCGAGCTTCCCTCACTTCAAAACTAGTCCAGCCCATATCAACCTGCACAACTTCATTTGTAGTCTTCCCATGAGCGCCCAATGCGAGGCGACCCACTGGCCTTTGGTTCGCGTCGAGTCCCGATTGTACCCTGATTTAAAGCAAGCAACCGCATTTCCAAAAGTAAGTCCTGGAAGCATTACACCTTTCCACATACCTCGGAGGACCTCGTACCTATAGTATCCCCATAGCGCTCTGTGCTTCAGTATGGCTGCCATTTCTCTTCTCCTTCACTGTTATTGGTTTTTCCTGTGTTTCCATATATCTATTACCTTCGTTTATCCATATACCAATATATTTATATTCTGTTACCCGAGGTATTTCCTGGTCCTGTATCTCCACTGTCTGTTCACTGTTTTCATTGAATACCATAACACCCGATTTTCCAACGCTAAATTTCATACCTAACTTGTTGGTTTCCTGCCCACAGATATTAGCCAGACGTTCCAAATCACTTCGCTTGTTAGCTAGCAACACAATGTCGTCCGCATAAAATAAACCTGGGAGCTGCTGCTCTATTACTGTACCCGACTGTCTGTATGAGAGATTAAACCCGATATTACTTCCTTCTAGCGCCCTGTCCATCCTCACCATGTACATCGTAAACAGCAGCGGGGATAAAGGGCATTCCTGCCTCACTCCCTTGTCCAACTAGCTGCGAGCGCATGAGCACGCTCAAGTGGCCATAATGGAATTTCATCATTGTTAGCACAGCCTGCCAGTTAGAGTAATAGAGCTCAAGTTTCCTCTTACATGACCATCCTGGCACTTCTAGAGCACTCTTACCCTATCCGAATTTCATGAAGATTCAAAGTCCTTTCGGTCCCAACGTGGGAGCGGCCCGCTTCCGGCTAAGAAACTAGCGTGACCTAATGTACCTCAATAAAGTTTTTCCATCTATCTATCAAAGCGCTGAAATCTTTTTTTCTAGTTTGAAAAGGCGTTAAAACTTGTATCTCTGTCAAGTAGGACCAGTGTTGCGCTGTGAAAGACACCTGCCCTTGCAAGTTGTTCACCCCAACTTTCCGATTGTGGGCCTATTGCTCTCACTCCTTATTTTTCGAATGCATGCAGCGTATCTTGAATATTATTCTTTTAGTGTATTTCAAGCGTTGCAATAGTAGTTGCACGTTTTAACGTCATTTTACTTGTAAAAACCTAACTCCGCCGAATGACAGTCTGACCTCACGAGCGCAGCCTGCGTTTGCCTGTTTTATTGCTTCCAAATTAACAAAGAGAATGTTTTTGCATTCATTATTTTTTCGTCTGACATACGTCAATAGCCTTTGATTTTTGCCATTGCTAAAGTATTTGAGACTTGAGGATCACCACTTCTCATCAGCAATCGTTTCATAATTTTGTGGACTTGATTCTTATACGTGTATATTGATGATTGCATAATCTTTTTATCTTCTCCGAAGCACGTATTCCATCGTCGCCGTGATGGTATTCGTGGTTATAACAATGGGAGGAATGATGGCTGGCTTCACGCTGGGTTTCGCCAACCACTACGGCCATGCATCGCCCTTGGAGCGGAACACGCTGTCTAACGTAGCGGGATATATTCTCGTCCTGTACGTATTCATTGTTTCCGTGCCACATCTAGACGCACTATACAGCGTACAGATCTAAGAGATATTTGCACTGTCATTCGCTTATGTAGAAAATTTAAAGAGCAAACTGCAACAGGAGAAAAACTACAAGGACTCCTTGTTCGTATTCGAGCTTATGTGTTGGAAAAATAACGTAGCTTGTTCAGACAAAGAACTTTCCTTTCGGGCAAGTTCAACTGCAAGTCACAGGATTGAGGTTAAGTTTTTTATACTGCGTTGTGTGTACCACTGCAATTATTACACAGGTTTATCTGAGAGCTTTAGATTTTGGAGACAGAAGAGGCTTGCGTTTCGCTGAAGTACACAAGCACATTTAGGGTTCTTGAATGAACAGTCAGCTTGGGCCCCTATTCTAAAATTCTCTAACGTGATATATTTACTGCTTCCTAGAAGGGTCCTGTATTATGCAGTCCTGTATTTAAGTTGCTTATAGTTATCTTAATGTTTGTCCAAACTTAAAATTAGCATGTGCATCACCTCCTCAAAGAATTGTACACACATAAGGCTTAACGCATGAGAAAAATGGAGCACACTCACTCGCACTTAAACCACTGACATTTTGCACTGAGTCCATTTTGAGGAAGATATGATGGCCCTGGATTTGCATTTATCCTTCTTATGCACCATTGGCTAATATAGTCCTGTCAGATTTGACAGTTTTTTATAGAGAACAGATGAACGTGTTCTTGCTGCGGTTGTGTTCATGATCATGCCACATTATTCACTTATTTTAGTGGCAAATACTAATGCGCTAATGTTCTATAGATATGCATATGCGTGCAAGTCGGTATTGAAATGCTCGATCAGTGCTTGTGTGATTTTCGGGTAGTTAACTCAAAATCAAGACTAACATGCCCGCTACTGAGGTGTCGTGAAACTAAACTGTCATGTATTTCTTTTTTTTTTTTAGTACGAGCCACATCATGGTGTTCGGCAGCTCGCTGATGCTCTTATCATCAGGCATTTTTATGCTGATGGGTTGCATAGGCGACATCTACCTTTGTCGCTCACAGCGATCATACTACCAAGGCGACGCGGACCCACTAAAGGATCTGGTGAGTGGGATCCCCTCTAGTAGACGGTGCATAGGCTGAGAGAAAATAAATTCACCGACAATTACGATACTCCTGAATGCGAAATTTGAGCGCAGCTCAATACGTGTTCTCATTTCGCAATATATTGAGGCAAAGAATTTGAGAGGCATGTAGCAGAGTCGACAATCGTCGAAAATCTGATCCGCGGGTCAAGCGCGTCGAGTTTTATATATGTCTCGTCGAAAATTCCAGTATAATCGCTGGTGCCGCTTGGCTTCCGGAAAGTAGCACACAAATAACACCGTTGCACGTGCAATCAGATTACAAAACACTGGCAAACCCTGACAATCGAAACAGGCACGAAAGACAGGAAAGAGACTAAACCAAGCAAATGAAACAAGCGCGAGCGAGAGCTGACGCGAGCAGAGGATAGTACGAAACAAGCGGTCCGGCTGAGACATGCATGAGCACTAATCGAGCCGTCGAGCGCGTCCGCATGAAACCAGTTTCTCGCGCGCATGTCACTAAAGGGCCGCTCTGCTTGGTCTCTGCCGTTCGCGGCTCGCGTCTTTCATCTGCCGCTCCGTGTTCGCTATTTCATCTTTCGCTGTTGCGCTCGTTCCCTCGGTTACACCAGCGCAGCCACCGACACTCGCAAAAAGAACGGGTCATTAAGAGCTGTGCTCTACAAAACTTGGACTGAAGAAAGAGAGCCATTAAATACTACATTTTTGTATTACTGTTCACACCGGGCGAAGGTCAGCCCTGGGTAAGCATTTCTGCATTCATCTTATGGCACTACTAAACATTAAAGGTATTCTATTCCCAAAGCCATAAAAAAACATTACCATCGTATGTCCTACGCGCTTCATAATTTGGATAAGATTTCTCCCAGTCAGCCCCGTGGACAAACGTAAATTCTATCCGGATATGTTAATACGCCATTTAACTGATCTGCCCTAAGATTTGCTTGCCAATAATTATTTTAGCAGCTCTACACTTGCTTTGCTTAATTGCAGTTTTATGAAATAAAAATAGTACCTAAAAAATCAAACCATTAATTTGCATGTTTTTTTCCTTCATTCTACAGACCATATCTCTGCTAATGAATGCCACGGAAAGTCGCCACTACGTGATGAAACTTCTGAAATACAGCCTAGTTGAAAAGTAAGTAGCACTTTAGTGTACGGGCTCGTTTTAGTCCATGCTTCCTATTTCTGCGTTTTCTCAATTTTCGAGTTTTTAAAGGACACTTCTGGTCCCAGCTGTACCTTTAGCAGGAGAGGACGCTGACACATTTGCTCAGGGGCAAATTCAGGCCATCGAAAATTTATTTTCGACATATTTATTTTATGCGCATAACCATTAACATTGCATTGCTGCAGAACGAATTAATAATTTTGAATTCTTCAGTGCATTTTGCAAAAATTGGGGAATCTGAACTCCATGCTGGAAATCTCTACGCGAACGTGAGATTTCAAAACATCGACTATTTTCTTCCATATTTGTGAGGCATCTCCGGCCACGGCGGCCGATTTTGATGGGGGCGACATGCAAGAACACCCGTGGTGCTTAGATTTTTGTGCACGTTCAAGAAACCCATGAGTTACGTGCTCGCGTTACCGAGCAAAAGCGTGCGTAATGCCTGAAACTTGACCGAGTCTCGAAGGATAACCACGCATAAACTTCACCGAACCCAGAATAACGTAGGTGGGGCCGCCAGCTTCGATGTTTTCCAAGTCTTCGCGCCACTAATGCAAAGCTGCCCCATTTTTTTAAAGCATTCACCCAGCTGCTTGAAATATATGCTCGATGGAAAATGTCGTCAACACAACTTATTTCTTGCGAAATTCGTGGAGAAGGCAGCGCGACTCGGTTGGAAATAGAATAACACATATATATTCTATTTGGTGGTCATTCTGGTTGTATTGAAATGACGTCGTGTGGAGCACAAAAAGACAGGCCAGTCGTGCCGCGGTCGCTCAGTGGCTGTGACCTCACGGGTTCGATTCGCGGGCGCTGCGACTGCACGCGATGGGGCGGAATGTCGTGCATTGTGTGCACATTAAAGAATACCCTGCATTATGAATAGGACCCAAGCCAATAGCTACGCTAAGCAGCTGCTTCGCTACACATGTACTTCTTCAAACAAACAAGTTGTTGCAGATTTATTTTTACTTGACCGCCGCTGTGTACTGCTGTCACCCTTGCAGACACGCGAGTACATCGTAAACTTTAGTTTCGTTCTCGAGGCGTCAAGCGTGAGGTTAAGCAAAGAACCATGATGCTACAAGCAGACTTGATGTTACAGGAATATTGCAGTACCTAGGTAATAATTTCTTGGCACCGTAAAATTAATCCAGCGACTTCCACTACCGCGTTTTTTCTTATGTCCCGCGATTTATTTTGGTTCATTAAACACGATGATCGCATTCAGGTACGTCGAACATGCAAGAAAATAACTTATAAATCAGCGCTAGGCCTGCCTCTGTTGCCTCAGTAGCTCTGCATCTCACAAAGTGTAAAAAAAGCTCGTCCAATCGTACTAATGATATATTTATTTCTTCTTATTCACAGGCACTGCAGAGAGCATGTTGGAATTGGCGCACTGGCAGGGATAAAGCCGAAGGACCTCGAAGCCGCTCTCGATGCAAGTAGCTGGGAATCGTTCAATATAAAATAGATATCACGAAGCGGCCGCACAGTACCGCGAATAGCACTAAGATTTCACAGGGTCCCGTCCGCGGCACGAGTACACTGTCTATCATCCGAATGGGAAAGGAAGAGTGGATGATTACGTCAACGCCATAAGACACGCTGTTATAATATTGACGCGTGTGTTCTATGCAGAAGACAACGACGATGGGGGTGTTAACGGACTCATTGATGGTTGGATCACGTCGTCTTTAAGCATTTTTGTCACTTGTTGTATGGCTTCACGTTTTCTGGGAGCCACACGATAAGAATTTTGGTGAATTGGTCTTGCCGTATCCTCTGTAATTATTCGGTGCTTTGTTAGAGGTGTTCGACAGACGCTGGACGTTGACTCAAAGCAGTCGCTGAATTTGGTCAATAGCGTAAGAAGCCGTTCTCGTTCGTGCGGCGACAAAGCAGTGCTGACGTCAAGTGCAGGAGCTGGGTCTAGCGTAGGCGCTTCTTCGAGTAGCGAACAGCAGCCGCGGACATCCGCAACACCGTCAAAATAAGCCATGGCCGTGCGATTTGGAAGTCGCCGTCGCTCTGTGCTAAAATTTGTTAGCAACAGGTTCGTGCGTCCGTCCGTGACATTTACTATTCCTCATGCGACCGAGATACCATGAGTGAACAACAACTTGGTTATTTGGTCGGCAACGCCTTCGCAATGAAACGGCACGTCACATGCTACCGAAACAAGGGTACATAACCGAGGTGGGATGACAACGTCGTCTTCTGTTAGACAAAAGGAGTGGTGTTGTGGCGATAAGCAATAGACTAAACCAGGACTACCATAAAACGTCACCATGCGATCCGGGATGTTAATTACGGTGCCATATTCTTTCAGAAAATCCATTCCAATAATCAAATATTTACAGCACACAGGCAGAACGATGAAAGCGGCCACGAAAGAAGAATCCCCGATATTCGTGTTCTAGAATTACATCTTCGAGTAGGCCTCAGTAATTGGCCTCCTGCCGTCCTTATGTGAGCTCCCGTCCATGGAGTCTTTACTTTCTTCAGGCGGAGGACGAGTTCCTGACTCATTATAGAGAAGTCGGCACCAGTGTCGACTAATGCTGTCACTGGCTGTCCCGCCACCAAAACATCAAAGTCGGCACTCACAATTTCTTCGGTGTTTATCGGCTTCACAGAGTTTTGCAGTGGGAGTGTTGGGGGCTTTTTATTGGTTTGCGGTGGGCCTGCAACCTTACCCCTAGAGGTACAACGCGGTACGTCACGGTACAACGCGGACAGAAGACAGGGAGACATTCTTCAACAACAACAGGACAACCTGTCCAAAACAAACGGAACAGAGGGGCGTCTTCTTCGCCCTTACCCAATCTCAGCCATCCAACCACCGAATGCCCCCATCGTCGTTGTCTTCTGCATAGAATACACGCGTCAATATATTTACTCAAGCACTTTACCTCGCCATGCTTTTCATGTGTTTGAACTATGAAGAGCTATCAAATTTATGAGCGAAGTATTCCAAAATTATTTCCTGCTTACTTCCAGACGCCTTGGTATAGTATGGTATGGAATAAAGTGAAGCTCATTTATCGCTATAGTTAAAATTTGTGCTTGTTGGTTCATGATCTTCGGGTTGTTAGCGCAGGCAGAACGACCACAAAAAAAAGGACAAAGGACACACAAAGCGCTTTGTTTGTCATCTCGTCCTTTTTATGTAGTCCTTCTGCCTGCGTTATGAAACCCGAAGATCATTTCTCGCGTAATCTGATGAGGTTTTGTGCATATGAGACTGGCGTCGAATAGCGTCAATGGTAATCATTCGCTATATATGAATAATCTTTCGCTGCGTCGACCCCAACTTCGTGGCAACTTTACCAATCTGCTCATGTGTTTAGGTTCATGCCACACAAGAAAGTGCTGAAGAGTTCGACGCATCAAATTTGAAAACAATAACAAACTGCCTAATGGTACGGCTTATACAGGCTGTCCCAACTATGATGCACCAAGATCTAAATATATGCAAATTCTACGTAGCTGGAAAGAACCAAGGTCATGTTGTTTGCTGTCGCTTGTAGACACTCAGATTAACTTTTGCATTCCATCTAATTACGTAATTAGTCTTAATTAATGAATATACTTCTCAATTATTACAGTTAGACAAAAAGTGTCAATGAGAAAATTGCACAGCAACATGAAAAACTTCCTATACACCTTTCTGTTGCTGAGGGCGTGCTACATAATAGTAGAGAGCTTTAGAGTAGGGGCCCCAAACGTTTTGGGGCCCCAAAGAAACAGCGTCAAAGCCAGTGCGCATGTGCGAGAGGCAAACTGCGGTTGGGTTTTGCGTTGGGAACGCTATTTCACCGATTTAGCGCGAGCCCAAATAGCGGCCCCAAAAGCTTTGCGTCAACAAGCATGGCGGCACCCATCGAAGCAACGGCTCTAACCTATGGCACCAAACTGGATTCGATTCGTGGTAACGCGTGATGTCCGCAAGCTAGTAGACTGCGGTTATCGCTTTCTCTCAACTAGCGTGTGTTATGAAGATTGATTCATTAGGCGCCGCTGATTCCAAATTCGATTGTGGATTTTATCGCTCGCAGGCCTAACACCGCTAAGCTTGGCTGGTGGAGGCAGCTAAAGTTGGTTTGCTCAAAACTAAGCGCAACTAATTGTTTGCTGCTTACAGAATAACATCTAAATTGTAATTAAACGCGAATACATGCAAATCAAAATTACTATTCCTATCATAAAACGGTACGTTTTATTTTTTTTTATTTATAATAGCTTTTCTTTGACGCCGTAGTGGCGCTGTCAGATCAAGACGCTATGCACAAACGCAAAGCCCTTTTCTAAAGCTCTTCACTCCTGCGTGCCCCAACGCATACACCCTCAAAGCTCTGTGGGGCCCAAAACTATTGGGGCCCCTATTCTAAAACTGTCTAGTGTGTTTCTGAGCGTGAAAGAAGCCCTCAAGTGCACGCAGCGTGCCCTACGCGGCCAGTGGCGCGGTGTGCCTGACGTCATGCGGACCCGGCCACTGCGCAGCAGGCGCGGAGCAACGTGACCGGGTGGAAGAAAATTCTTGCGCTTAATTCACAAACCCCTACGAAGACCTTCGTAAGTGAGGAAGAAGAAAACTTTATCGAGAGAAGAGGAAAAGAGAAAGAAACATGGCACGAAGCGATTCAGAGACGTGAATTACGTCATTACGTCATTTCGCCCACGACCAATGTTAGTCTGGAATTTAGAATAAGCATTTCCAGCCAATCATGAGACGATGGTGGCTTTTCTTTGTCGTTTGCTCTTCCCGTGGCCTGTTGCCTTATACTGGCTGTACGCGTGCTAAACAAAAATGTAGTGTCAATTTTATGAGCGTCATTCTGCGTGCCTTATTTACCAAACACGAAGCGTCTGCAATGATACGCATCAGTGTGGTTATATACGTGTGCGTGTGTGCGTGTGCGCGCGTCATTTAGTTTTGTATATATCACTGCATTTGACGTCCCTCTTCATATCATGGACATGATTGCAGTCTGTCCTACGTAGCTTCGACTTGGGGCTGAATTGAAACTATAAGCAGCAAACGGCTAGTTTTGACAGTTAGAAACTAATAGGCAATATTTTCCTCTGTTGTTGTAGTTTTCTTTCAGTGTTCATGGAGGATTCTAGCCTCAAAATTACTGGGGAAAATAATTATTCGCAGCCATATGAGCGAGAGATACCTGAAAACACAATAAAAAATGAGAAAGCTAGAAGTGCTCAAAACATATCAATGATAAACATGATGGTTGTCAGGGACGGACGCCACACTTCTATTTGCTACCCTCCAATAGAGTGTCATGACGACTATGAAAACTGGCTACTGCCCGCAAAAAGATACATAGCTTATCAGACAATAATCAGAAGTTCACAGCACAGCATTAACCTTACTGCCTCGCACAGCAACGCACGCCCAGTATAACTCTGCGCTAAAATTGTTCAATGCATTTTGAGAGGACAAATCAGAGCGCGCACCCAAAAAACTAAACACGCACCATCATCAGCTATCAGTACACACATCTGGCCAATCGGTCGCTACAGCGCGCTCCAACACTTACCTGCGTCAGATGGAGCGGCGCAGATAGACAGTCATATTCGTAAGAATGCTCCCGCCTATCATAGAAATTTCTTACGTCGACAGCTGCGACGGCTGTTTAGGTTTTTGGAATATACCTACGCTTAATTTTGGCTCAAGTACTGAATTTGGCACATGTGCTCCCATTACATACACCCCTTTTTTCGACTACTGCACTCGTGTTTGCAGCGGCGGGGATGGCAAGCTTGCTTATCTCAGAACAGTTTAGCTTTGTGCACAAGCTTTTTCCAGCGAAGCTGTTGAACGCTGTGTTCCGGCGGTATGTGTGCGTGAGCAAAAAAGGTGGCGGCCATCCCAGAGCTAAAGGAGTTAAAGCATAAAGCAAACACGTATCGCCGGGTATGTCCCAGCTGCGTTTAATCGCGAGAAGTGTGAAAATATATTGTGATAAAAAAATAGCGTAATAAAAAAAGTAAAACCGGAATATACACTGCTTAGTACACTGCTTAGCACTTTACGTGCGCTATAGGCAAACCACGTAACCTTATCTCCGCTCCCTTCCACGCGTGCAATGGGTAGGCCTCGTGCGGTGAGTAGTGCGGAAGAACAGCGTGTCTACGAAGACCACCGTCGGGAACAGAAGCGGGAATGTGCGCCACGACGGCAGGCGGCGGGTAATACAGACGAAGATCGTGCCGCAAACGCCAAGCGTATGCACCTTTGGTTGAATCACCCCTACCGTCTCCACTCCCATGGGATTTCAAAATAGGCGTGTCTCGGCCAGACGGAAAGTGGTTCGCGGCGTGTCTCTTGGAAAGGTTCGGCGTTGTTACACAAACGTCAGTGTGCCCATGACGCGTCATTGGTCGTGTATAGACCTCACATTGGTAAAGAACCTTTCCAATGTCGCCACTAAGCCACTGGCGATCATATGATCATTGTGATCATAAAGCGATAGTCACCTTGGTGAGAAAATAATAAATCCAAAAAAGAAAAGGAAGGTTAAGAAAAGCAGAGTATGCAAGTAATTAAAACAAATAAATCATGAAAAAGAAGTAAATTTATTACGGCATGTCTTTTATCTTCAATCAACATATTTATAGCCAACCTATTTATCACCATACATGCAGCTCCGCTGGTCATCCACCTTGCAGAGTGGAATGGCACTAATGTTTACAGCGTAGCTGTATATGGCTAGCCAATTCATCCGTCCATCCGTCCGTCTGTCGGTCACCTGTACGCCAAAAACTCCTCCGGAGCAACCCCGTGCGCATGCGCGAAAAAAAGAAAAAGTGAGAGAGAAAGAAAGCCGCGCGATTAGGCAACACCGCCTAGATAGCACAAGCCCTGTTTGCTCCGATCCCTGACGTCACGCTACCTGGCCTGAAATTTGCGTTGACGAGGCTGGCGTGATGAAAGCGGCGACGTGAAAATCACTGTTGCCTGATCGGGAGCATAACCATTAGATACTATGGCAGTCGGGCCAGGTAACATGACGTGAAAATACCTAGTGCTATCTAGGTGGTGTTGAATTAGCTGCGCCAGTAGTGACGTCGTTGCTCTGCGTTGCCGCCGAGAGCTTGCGCAGCAGTTTGTCTCCGGCTGCGATATGGGTAGGCCACGCGTCATACGTACTCCTGAGCAGCAGGCAGCTTTCGATCAGCAACGCTGTGAGCAGAACCGGGATAGAGCTCGTCCACAACGCGCCAACGCTGCAACCCGGGCACGAGAATAGGCTCGTGCAGCCGAGCGCAAGCAGCAACTGCATACCGAGGATCCGGCAGCGTACCAAGCCGTCGTTTAATCGACCGTCGGGATTAACCAAATGATAAACACCGAAGCCGCTCGTTTTAGCTTCGCTGGTTAACCGTCTGTACGGAGTGGTTCGGTGGTGTTTTTTATATTATTGTTATTATATATATAACAGTGGAAATAAAATGGTAGGAAGGAAATGCGCATTCGCTATGCACGAAAGAAAAATACCACACTGAAGCAGGTGAACACAAGACAACAAACGCAAACGGCCTGTTGAACTAGGAGTGTGTTCATAGAAAAATTAATAGGCGGGCTTCTTTTTACTTTTCTTACGCCAAAATTGTTCATAAGCTCGCTTAGTGAATTCCGCGCCTGATTCCAGGTATAGGTCACGCTATCTCTTGACAGTTTGTTGTGGATATGCTTGACGTATGCGCCTGGGCTCTTATTGTCCTTAGCTGACTGCCACAATAGCTTTGTTTTGAGAAGGGTTTCCGGCGAACAGCCATCCGAATCGCTTATCTTTGATTCCTTCAGCTTGCTGCAGTTTTTGAAAGCAGCCGCCTCTTCATTGTAATCATATAGCTTCGTGGTAACCGGTCGAGCTCGACCGCTTTTTGTTTCACTGATCCTATGAATTCTTTCCACAGTGGTCCCCGTTATGCCAAGGGTATCGGCGAATACATTTTTTATCACTATCTTACAGTGAAGCTTTTAAGGGCTTGTTCCCTCAGGATCATGTCCGTGTGTAGACACAATATCCCAAAGATAGTACAATGCAGGGCTGACACAAAATCCCGAAGTTAGTGTAATGCCGGGTTGAAACGAGGCGTAGGTGAAGCAGGCGTTAAGCAATCCTCGTACGTGGCCCGATCCCGAAGATAGTGCAATGCCGGGCCGACCCAAGTGGAGGTGCACTTCGCCATTAAGGGGCCCACATACACAGCTTCTCTGGTGATCTTTCTTCACATACCGGAAGGGCACTGAGTATTTTTTTTTCAATATCAACTGTCATTTGATGTGCATCTTCTTTAAAACCAAAAACAACAATGTTGTTGCGCCTATTCCTGTCCTTAAGTTCTACCTGTTTTTTCTTCCTGGCGTCTAATCGAGCAGTCTACCCCACGCACAGTGCCCTCAAGCGCCAATAATTTAGCATAGTGTTCGATAAACGACACCAGCTTCCATTCAGTGGCAGTCAGCCTTGCTTAAATCTAAGTTTATTGTTCCGTTATCTGCTGAAACATTTCAGTAGTTGAAGGACCTTGATTGAGTTTGATATCCTCAGATAGTAAAAGCATAATTTGTGAGCACAAAAGAGTAAGAAACCCAACATACTTCATTGGGAGCGGCCGCACAACAAGGCGAAGATCAACTGAACGTAACCTTGACACATGAGAGTAATAACAAACCTGTAAGACGAGCCATGTCTGGTTAGGCACTCCCATTGAAGACTGGGACGATTTGGAATGGTTTTATATGCTCGGTTTCGGCTGATAAGGTCGATCCGCTTAGAAGTTTCCAGCAGCCAGTTGTGATGACGTCCCCGGCATGCAGTGATCATTGCAGAAATAGCGGGGGCTTGCTCCTAGGCGGCTAAGTGTGCATGGCCAGCTGCAGGATCTGTAAGACGAGCCATGCGGGGTTGACACGGTCACTGCCCTGCTGCCGCAGTTGGGAACAACATATTGAATGTTTCGTTCCCAAATTGAGCAGTTCTACAATAACGAGCTCTAAGATGTAAGATGTAATATTGTAATAAGATGTATTAGAATGAAACCAAGGCCATATTCGTAGTCTGCTTGTGATACCCAGACTGCCTTTTGAAGAGCAATTATTGAGCAAACCAGTTACATTTCTTTGCAAAGGGGAGCGCAGGAGTGGTTCGGAAAAAGTAGACAACACTGGAAAGACGCTCACTTGCAAGTGAGTTTATTCAGAGAAAAGACAACCAGGAGCGTTCTTGCGCATGCGCTGACATCGAATAATTTTGGGTAATATTTTAAACCAAAAGAGTTCGCCTAAGAAACTAGTTCTCATCACTACATCAATAACGACAAACTATGTATAGTGTGGGTACAGGAACATCGGCACGTGCAAATTGATTGAAAGAAAAAATATTAAGAAGTGACCAACCCTTCCCCTACCGGAAAACGGGGGTAAGCGAAGCTTGTCCAGCGTGCACCTGACCTTCGTCACGGTTAATCCACAGCTAAAGGTGCCGAATTGCTTCAGCCTCCCGCTCCCTCAGCTCGGAAACATCTCGTTGCTGTTGGATTGCCTGGGCTCGGGCGGCTCTAAAGGCTGGATCGGCGCGCCGACGCCGAGCCCTTTCACGGGCGAGTTCTCACCGCGGCTCGTTGAAGGCGGCCATTTCCTCGGGGGAAAGCGCAACGCATGAACGTCCCATCCGTTTTGCGAGAATGAACTGAACGAAGTCGGCGGCAGCACGTGCGACACCCTTTCTTGTCCTTTCCCTCACCGGCGGAAGCGAAACGGGCCTGATTCATTGCGCGCGTGGCGTGAGCGCACGACTGTGCAGCTGAAATTCTTGCTAATGGCACGCTCCGGCGCCGGCGCAGCTGTCAACTTATCAAACCGCGCTTTCATGCAGCTGCTCAGTTGCGCGAGCAACTGGTTTTTTTTTTTTTTTCGTTGCGTGACCGGCCTGACCACAATGCCACCGAAACTTGTAAGCCAATACAAGCTTCGCTTGAAAAAACGCATCAGAGGAGGAGGAAAAAGGGACGCGCAGAAGCTTCAGTCATGAGGGAGGAACGTTAATTTCTTCTCCACCAGATGCAGTGGCGGTGCACTACTACACAGGTCAGCGCGAGCGTTTTACCTGACCAGCCTCGAGGATTTGTCTTTCAAGTCTGCCTTTGGATCTGCTTACGATGTAGCTTTTCTTTAAGTGCTGTACAGACATATTCGCTACAGTAGGCAGGAAGGTGCGCTACGTTGATCAGGGCCATTAAAGATAAGGAATGCTCTCTTAGCCCGTCAGTTAGAAAGCGCCCAGTATGCCAGATATAAACTTTCTTACATTGAGTGGTATGTTATGTATAACTTCAGCGGCAAAGGGGACGAGGGGCTTAAGGTGTTTCTTTTCACAGGCCTTGTTCTTCTTTCGGCCATTTGCGAGGGGGCGCAGCCGAGAAAGCTTGTGGGGGGCTGTGAATACTAGGTCGACGCCGTATTTTTGCCCAATCCTATTTAGGCTGTGCGAAATTTTGTAGACATATGGCTAATTGGAGATCGCAGGGAGAGGCCTTCGTCCTGCAGTAGACATTGATGATGATGATGATGATGACGATGATGATGATTATGATGATGATGATGATGATGTTGATGATGATGATAGCATCACGACATACTTATTTGGCCTCTGGCATGGCGTTGCATTGGGTAACGCCTGAAGCTTTTTTTTTTTTTAAACCTAGATCCCACTGCAACTAGCACACTCGTAGGGTATCCCGAGACTCTCAGACTAGACATTTGAAGGTCAAAACTATGGCCAACCCTGTGTATCCATGACTTCGTCAGGAATGACTTGAGGTAGGACGAAGCTATACAGTTTGGTGTGAGAGGAGTCAAAGGGTAGAACGGCCTTCTTAGAACGCGGCATATATTCCCAACAACAGTGTTCGTCACAATTATAATACAGCGCTCAATAAAAAAAAAAAAAAACAGAGTGTACCATTGTGTGGAAGTTCTAGCGCCAATGATAACGACAGCGAACATTGTTTAAAATCATGCAACACTCGCTCACCTACTGCAGTGCTATTGGCATTATGCGGAACAGACAAAATGACAAGAGAACCGTCCACGTATCTATAAACACGTCGTCGACCTAATATTCACAAGCCCTCACAAGCTTTCTCGGCTGTGCGCCCTCGCAAACGGCCAAAAGAAAAAGAACACGACCTGTGAAAACAAACATGTTAAGTGCCACGTCGACTGGCCACTGAAGTGGTATATAAGATACCATTCAAATGTGGGAAATCTTATATCGGGCAGACCGGGCGCTATCTAAAGGACAGGCAAAGAGAGAACTCATAATCTTTAAAAGCCCTGAGCAAGGCAGCGCATCTTCCTGTGCACTGTAAGGAATCTGGCTGTACAGCACTTTTCGAAAAAAACCAAGATCGTAAGCAGACCCAACGGCAGACTTGAAAGGGAAATTCTCGAGGGTAGTCAGATAAATGCTCACGCTGATTTGTGTACGGGTGCACCGTCAATCGAAAAGAAATGAACTTTTCTCGCTCATGACTGAAGTTTCTACGCGCCCCTCTTCCTCCTTGCCCAATTTCATTGTTTTCAATGTTTTTCTTTTAAGCACTTTGCACGTGCCGATGTTGCTGTACCCAAAATGGTTTGTCGTTATTGATGCACTGATGACTGCTCGTTTGTTAAGCGATCTCCTTAAATTTTAAATATTATTCAATATACACCAGAACACCGTGAATTCAAAGCGCGCCGTCATATTGATGAGCGCCGGTCACGCCATCTATTCCAAGCGCCGCGAAGTAGCAGGCCTGGGCTGCCACGTCGGGAGATGCGACCCGGCGCGAAAGCGAAACTCGGGCTTTTTAGCTGGGCGGAAGGAGTGTTTCGCGTTTTTTCTAGCCTGTCATTTTCGCTGTCTCGATTCAATCAAACTTCAAGACCTCATGCAAGTCAGCAATGGCCACACTGAGTGATGTGCAGACTGCAGAAGCGAATACATCGGGTAAGCACGTAACCTGTGAAGGATTTTACAGCACTGTGTTGGTGCCACATTTTATTAAAGCACGCAGAACATTGTCCTCTGCACTTTCAGTTTGGTCTTGTTTGTCATGGTCACTACTGGGTTGGCCGCGTTTGGCAACCAACTGGCGAGGTCGTTTGACTGCCTGATTAGCAGACGCCTGCCCTTCACCACCTGCACATGGAAAACAATATATATGTTATAGTAGGAAGGGCTGTAGTTCTTTCCCATGCCATCACTGTTGCGAAGACATAAAGTCCTCTCAAAATGAAATAGAAAATGCACCAGGCCAATTGTATCGTGCAACCCCTTAAGAGTACAACATTAAGAACACATGCCTACAGTACTCGAACAAGCAGCATGTGATGCTAAACCTGCACTCATTGGAAAATGAGGAACTACAGTAGTTATAATGTTCAACTACATGTGCAGTCAAAGCCCATATAACAGGGCGAGCATGACGGATGCAGGTTTTGTACAGTTGCACAAACCATGACAGGGCACATAAAATTACCATCCCTACTTAAAGCTGCATCATCAGGGAAGCCTTTGGTACAAGACAACAACCGCACCTGCATTCCAAAAAATTAGCCCCACCAACTGCAGCTACCTGGTATCAGACCTGTTTCGCTTGTGCGAGGCCATATCGGATTGTTAGCGCTCCCTTAGAAAACAGTAAAAGAAACTGGTGAGAACGAGCAAAATTTTGTTACAAAATACAACAATAATTAAGCACCTTATTTTCCTCGCCTTATGAACGGAAAAATTTTGCGCTTTGCCCTGCATAACAGCCCGCACGCAGTTTAGAGCTCAGGATGCTCAAATGAATTCGTTACGAATGACACCTGCAACACCAGCTCGTAAAGACAAAAAAAATTAAATTATGGGGTTTTACGTGCCAAAACCACTTTCTGATTATGAGGCACGCCGTAGTGGAGGACTCCGGGAATTTTGACCACCTGGGGTTCTTTAACGTGCACCTAAATCTAAGCACACGGGTGTTTTCGCATTTCTCCCCCATCGAAATGCGGCCGCCATGGCCGGGATTCGATCCCGCGACCTCGTGCTCAGCAGCCCAACACCATAGCCACTGAGCAACCACGGCGGGTCTCGTAAAGACAGGCGCGCTGCAAGAACGCCTTCGGCGACGAGCAGTCATTGTTTACGTTTTTGTCGACGCATGCTACGTGACGAGCAGACTTCGTTTTACTTTCATTAGCAATAACGCTCACCAGCAGGGCAACATACTATCGTTTACAACTTGTCGTTCACGCTTAATGGTCATGCCGTGCAGCAGCTGCAAGTATCGCTAACCGCAAACTCAACTGTTCTGCTTAACCGTCGGGAGCTCTGCCTGAATGAAAACACGAAAAGGCTTGCCTTCTTGTTATAGCCAAGGCGAAGCACCGGCGCGGGATCCTGCTCTGTGGGCTTGTCCAGAAAGTGCTCGGAGCAAACCTGCGTGTTACACATATTACGTTCGTAGGGCGCAAAGTTGAACGTGGCACCAAAATATACGCAGATCGAATACTCACTCGTGCATTTTCACTGGGTTGGTAGTTCTTCCTATTCACTGCAGCTATCCACCGGTGGCGCAGCTTGTCATTCTTCGTTGCGGATGGAAATCGGTGCAGGCTGAAAACACCGCACCGGCACGATTCCCTACGTGTATTGTGCTCTTCGCAAACAGCGCTAAGCAACCTGCTCCTTTTCCGCTGGTTATTTTGGCATCCAAACACGACGCAACGATGCCCAGATGACTTCTTGTACTTTGGATTCGCGTGAACGGGCACATTTCCGCACTTTGGAGTCCTAGAGCTAGCGCTAGCCATGTCTGCTGGTCGCCGGCGAACACGCTTTGGCAGCCCAGAACAAAATGGCGCTGGTCGACCGGGCGATCCGGGTGCGAGAGTATGCGTTCGATTAGCCTGGGTGCGAGGCTAGCGTGTTCTGGTCTATAATTCGATGTCAGCGCATGCACAAATCGCTCCTGATGGTCTGTTTCCTCTGAATAAACTCATTTGCAAGTTAGCATCTTTCCCTGTATAGTCTACCTTTCCGAACCACTTATGTACTCTCCTTTCCAAGATATGTCGAACCAACTAGTCCAACAGTTTACTATTATATAGCTACATTTCATAATGCAAACTATTTAAACATTTGTTTTAGGGCACAAGTCGCTTTTTCAAAATTGTATAGCATGCTCAGATAGACTCAATGAAGTGATTGTCATGAAAGTATTCTTAACGTTCATTTCTTTTTCTGCGCTCTGAAGTAACACTGCGATGTATTTAATAAAGGGAAAATCAAGCATCCACCCGTTCGCAGCAATTGCTACAAATGAAACCCATACGGGTTCCTCGAAAGAAAATCCTCGCATTGAAGAAAAATTCACCACGACGAATTTTTCTTCAACTTCGAGGCTTTTCTTTCGGGGAACCAGCATGAGTTTCCTTTGTAGCAATTGCTACGAACGGGTGGATGTCTGATTTTCCCGCTATTAATGACATTTCAGCACCTTGCGGGTTTCCGCAGAACTTTACGTCAAACTGCGAAATATGTTTAAAAAATGACGTCACTGCGCGCTTACGGATCTGACTGGCAGCCCTCTCAATCGTTTTCTTAAAACGAAGTGCGCAGGCCGATAACAACAAAATAAAAGAAAAATCAGTCGCAGCGTCCAACGTACGCCATCACGTTTCTGGTAACGACTGCAATCTACCTATGTGCCCTCAGTTACAAGATATAGGCCGGCGCTGAACACGAATTCAAACACACTCGTTGGCATAGAGTTTGCTGCAGAGGTTGCTACTTTGGAAACATGGGAGCTAGTATCTCTTGGGGCTCCCAGCTTGTCGGTTGAAACAGCACGGGAATGATGATTAATTAGTACTAGTTTGTCAAAACATTGTTGTGGCTTTTTTTCTGGCTTCAGATGGCTTTGTGACTGTAGATACTCAACTTCAACTCTAACTTTACGCTTATTTCTAGTATGTACGCTAGAAATTATTGATCACTATTGGTCATTTTCATCAACATATTCATAACAAATGCAGTAATTCGCAATAATTAGGCATGTGCTGACTGACTTAGGGCGCACTGCGCTATAAAAATAGGATTTCTTGAAAATTCATGCCAATAAACACACATGAAGTGTTGTAAATAAAGACACAAGAACGTTTGAAAGCTACAAGCAGGAAGATCCCACAAATGTATCTACTAACCACCATTTTATGCTACATGAACAATCGCGGAGCCAGAGTTCCTTCCAGCTGTCTTAGTAGCAAACTCTAGGCTCCTAGGACTTCAACAGGCATTCGGTCTTCGTTCTTTGCAAAGACAACAGAGAGCGCTACAATCCAGACGCGCAGGCGTGCAATGACGTCAGTTATTTTTCATACTTCGCGGGCTTTCTTCAGAGCCCCGGGAAAAAAGAACCCGTTGCAGACAACGTCATAAAGAGAACATTATTTGGTGTTTTTCTCTGTGCTCTAAGCTTTCAAGATACGACTTGTGCCTTAAAGCTAATACTTCGAATTTCACGTATTTAAACTTACCTAAATACCGACTAATCACTTCTCAGAAAATTCGCCTCCTTCGAAAATTCGCCTCCTTCGACTCTCGTGCACCAATCCATCTTTACTTTCGTTCAAATAAAGTGAAACATCCGGTGTACATGTGTAGCGCGTGCGTGCGTGTGCATATGCATGGAACAAGTTGATCAACTGCGAGCGAAGAGAAGGCACAGTCCAAAGGTGACGTTTCGACGAGGCGACTTGTTTCGTCAAGGTCCTGTCGAAGCCAACTTGCCGGCGCGTTCACCCTGGCGACGACCCCCGCGTCTGCCAAGCGCCGCCTCAGTCGTACTCTCGATATCCTAAGTGAAAGCATGCTTAGGGATAAGAATTAAGGATATTCTACGATACCAATATTCGACCTCTCGTAGCGGCTAAATCAAACCTCTGTAGCCAAATGAGGGTTCCTTGGCGATCACGCCACATCTGAACAGCGCAAACGTAACAATGTTATATTGAGCGGCCGGTTTCAGTAGTGGGTGACAAAGACCTGTTGGATCCAGTGCAGTAATACTAAATGCATGCTCTTTCTTTTGTTTCTTTTTCCTGTTGTCATCAGTCTATTCATAATTTCATAATTTCATCCAACTTTCATCCAATTTCAACCAACTCTAAGGGCACATTTTGATTCCTTAAGTAATACGTTGTTCAACACTGCTGAGCGCTGGTCTGTTTACCAGGATAGCACAAGTTTCGAGCTATGTACAACTCATAAATGTTAGAAGTTCTGCTACATTTGTGTAAAAGACAGCACTGTTATGAAATGTATAGTTGAGGCTTTCCGAAAAAGAATACCCAGGAAACATGTATATTCAGCACATAACTTTCCTCATGTGGTCTTTTACGGTGCCCCAGTGTTCTGTAGCAAACGGATAATGCTTACGGATAGGCTCAATTCCTCCGTCACAAAGAAACAGTCTCGTGGCTGCCAAGAAGGTGCTTAGTTGCGCGTAAACTACGATGGTGAAATTGCGCTTGCTTACTTCTATCGGGTGGTCTCTGCTCTGAGAGCCGAGAGTTCGTCTTCTGTCTGCTAAATTGTCCATTTTATCTTCCTCTATAACTACGCGAGTTGTATGTGCTTGGAAAAGTATCCGGATGGAACCGGAGGCCCATGAACAATTTATATATGAAGCATACTCAATTTAACTTGAAAAATTATCTCTATTTGCCTAAACCGCGTGCTTTATCTGAAGTACAGAACTCATGCATACCAATATTTTCCTACATCTAAGCCTACGCCACAGTTTCCGTCTACCGAAACAAGACTAGCCTCTTCGTCAAATTGAGCACCTGCCTTTTTCTTTAATTTTTGGCTTCTTACAGAAAATCGTGGAATTCCAAACGGACCTTGTTCATCACTACAAAATAGATATACGAGTTCTTGTCCAACAACTAACAAATCGCTGGAAAATAGTTAAGGAATTCTGGGACTTATTCAACAAAACGGACCTGCTGGTAAGTCTATATCGCCGTCCCTGAATACGTTTTCATTGTATGGGGCCGTTGTATGATTACAGCGAAAAACCCTGTCGCTATCGGCTACCAAAAGGAACAGCATATCACCACTGTGTACGCTTTAGACGAGAACATAATTCTGGCGTTAGGCTCATTCGAGCTCCGAAAGCCGAGAAATCGAGCAGGCGCACAAAATCGATGCCGTCAGAGAATGCGGCTGCGGTGATTGCATTCGAAATAACTAATATTCACCCGCTTCGCATTCTGCTCCCTATTTTCAAGTAAGCTGGCGCCACCACTATCTCTCATTTCGCGTCCAAGACAAAGTATGTGAGAAAAAAGAGATTTGTGTCCAGTATATTTTAACATTCTACTGAGCATCCCCAGGCCGTCTCCAATTAACTACAACGTTACGACAAGCGTGATCTTCAGATCCGCACATCAGTTGGACAAAAAAAAGCACAAATAGGTGATCGATTTTATATGTAACTTTCCTACATTCATAAATGCCGTGTTTTTTTTTTAATAGAAACACGTTACAAATCAAATGTATCAACTATTTCTGTTGTTTCGTGCTCGACTGATTTGCACATCAGAACGTCGCACTTGTTGGAATTTTGTTGTCCTAAGAAAATAAAGGTGCTACAAATGAAATCAATAAAATGTTTGCAATAAATTGCAAACGTCGATAAGAGGCCGCTATCAGACGAGGTTCTTTTAGGTCCTTGACCTAATGCAAAAAGCGCAGCCCTGAAGGCAGGTGCCGCTATAGCCTTTCTCCGAGCCACTGGGCTGGACGCACGGCTCTAGAGATGCCACAACGCTGTGAACTTGTGTATACGCACCTCTTCTTCATACCATCATCCTCATTCACCAGCCCTTTTCCTCCTTGTCCCTTTTCCGAAGTGTAGAGTAGCAGGACAGAGCCAGTAACTGCTGCTGACAGCTCAGGGCGACCACTCTTCCTTTCTGTAAATCTCTCTCCCCCTCCCTCCCTCCCTCCCTCCCTCCCTCCCTCCCTCTCTCTCTCTCTCTCTCTCTCGTTTCTGCTGTCTTACACCCAAATAATTTACACACTCCATGAAATTGGCTTGTTGGGCTAGTTGGTACATGGTTATACTAGGAGAATGCCAGCAAACTTGAGAGTAGAAAAAGTTGAGAGGCAGACGTAGACAAAGAGACAGGAAAGTGGCTGGATCAAACAGGAAGGTTGATCCAGCCACCTTCCTGTCTCGTTGTCTATGTCTGCCTCTCAATTTTTTCTACTCTCAATTTTGCAGGCATTCTCCTAGTATTACAGCCTTCAGCGTCGCGTTGTAACTATACGATGACGCGTCCTTATGAGTGCACTTTAGTGTGCCGCGCACTGTTGTTGATCACGTGCATTTCGTGAAATCTTAGGGCATGCACTGATATATTTTCGACTTTTTCTTGCCTTAAATGAGGGCCCTAGATGTCTAAAGCTTACTAACAATAGTGTTAATCATCAAAGCACCCGAAAGAATAATGTAATCTAATAGCTTTCCCACAGCCAGTTTTGCTTTCGCTTCCCAGAAGGTGACTGTGCAATCACGTCATGACGCAGAAGGTGGTCACGTGGGAGCAGGACATCGCGACACTTTGGCAATCACTCCCGCTCACTCAGTCGTCTGTCTGCTATGCTGCTGCGTCGGGCCTCCCGACAAGTACCGGTATAGCAGGCGACTGAACGAGCAGAAATTACAAACAATTCTAGCGTAAAGATGTTTCTACGCTAGAACTGTTCGTAAGAGCGTGATGCCATGAGAACTGATTCCGAGCATATCGGTAGCGAATGTGACCGGCCAGTAGTACACAGCACGTACGAACGAAATGGTTTGTGATTACGGCCCGTGATATGCGCATATCTAGTTCGGACAACAGGTTCTACGAGAGCGATCAACCTCCCAGCATCGCGATCACGAAGGTCGCTCGGGACGAGAGTGCAATTGCAGAGGGCGTAAGTGGTAATCCCTTGATGGCAGACAAAATGGAAGGTCACCATATTATGCTCGGAGATTAATAAAGAATGCTAGAACAAAGCGAGAATCGCGAATGTCCGAAACAATAATGAATAGGCGAGAAAAGAAGTAAAAGAAAAAAATTAAAACTGAAGCGCTCACAGCGCACGCAAGCGCAATAACAATGTTAAGCGTCACTTCAAAGCATGACCTTGATGGTCTGCTCGCGCAACAAGTGGTCCGCATACTTTTTTTCTAGCGCGTGGCTGCAACATCACTCACGAGCGCGACTAGTAAGCCTAAAAGCGGGAGTAGCTGGTGACGCAACAGCGATGACGACTTTTAAGCGGGAAACCAAAAGCATAACCAACAAAAAACGAAGGATACAAAAAGGAAAGCGAGGCTATTTATTCTTCATTCTGCACTTGCTTTTATGCAGCAACAGAGAAAGCGCAGTGGCAATGTCATCATTGTTTTTATTTCAGACAAAATTATGGCGCGCTTACATAGTTATAGGTGAGAGACTAGTTAAACGTTCCATGATCTTCCCGAGTGTGCGCTTCAATCCTCTAGTAGTAGATAATCAGATCACCTGAGCTATAATACTAGAATAAAATGTGCTGAAGCACGGCATCAATAGCTATGAGAAGCAAAATATTCCCTACATGACTATGACGCATTTCTCAAGACGCAATTTTCGCATATGAATGTGTTTCAAGAAAGAAATAGTGCGCACCCTCTTCCTTTAAATAAAAAGGTATATGCGGTATACAAGAATAAACGGTTGGGAGTTTGCACTTTGCCTGCATCGCTTCCACATGCCACAATTATGCGCCACTGAGCCTCTCGTATTTTGTTGTAGCGCAAGCTGAATGACAACAGAAAGGCACATTTGACGCACACGCAGCGCTCAACGGGCGCTTTGACTTAAAGAAGAGAAAAAAAAGGAACTAAATCGAACGTGCGTTACTCATTCCTACTTTTTCTTTGCTTCCTGTGGTGTTCAGTACTCAAACAATGGAGAGGCTTACACGAACATGACCGTAAGTAAGAATGAGGTGCATCCGATGCTTCGTGAGCGTTGCATTGCACTACTGAATGTACAAAACTGTTTCATTACCATTGCTTCGGTTCAACTTTTTGCGAACGCAATAAAAAAGCTATTTGATGCATCCTCAACGAAGTTTATTGTGATTTCAGGCTATGTTCAAGAATGACGAGAAGCTTTATGAATATATTACGGGAAACAGAAGTCGTTTCGAAAACCTTATAAAGCAGGTGAGGTCAATTAGCTTCGGTTAATCAGCGTGAAGGATTTCACAAACTGCGCTGATTTACTTCCTATTTTCTGTCTGCGGTGGTGACCTGGACAGACCTTCCTCGACTTCACAATTGAAAATTGCGACGACCTCAAAAATAATATCTCGTCTTATATCGACGAGGTAAGTGACTGACAGTTTCTTGAATAGTAGATTCAGGCAGTCCCTAAACGGCATTAAATAACGTTTACCTGATATTTTAGGCGCGACTATGTGAGCACACTTCAATTATTTATCGATGACGTGTACATTATTTTTAATCACTTATAGTCTAACTTTCGTTAAGTTTTGTGCCAAGCATGAAAGAAAAATGCTGCTTTCTACATACACTATAATTGAACTGTATATCTCACATCTAACAAACTTCGTTCAACTATTTCTAGCGGTCCCTCATAAAGACAGTTCTGTGTGTTAAACAAAGCCCTGTCCCGTAATGTGCCCACCCTATATATATGTATGTATATATATATATATATATATATATATATATATATATATATATCCTGCCGTTGTCCAGTGCGTTTAGTGACCATTCCTTTGTTGCCACGTTTCAGTTTGGCAACATTGGAGTCTGCAGCAATATTGTGGACATATTTTCGGACGGATTTAACATTATCTGCAACAGAATGATTGACTTCGTCGTAAGTAAACAGGAACTATAAACCTGCTCGGAATTATTTCCAACGAACGATGGCATCGTAGCCAGCTGTGCTAGATTTATCCGGGAAGTATTTGTGAATGGTAAGAGAATAAAAGTTAAAACAACGAAAATCGTCTGAAGCGGCAGCCACACTTTGTAACCAAACCGGCAGAACTCGTGTCCAATAGCTGTCGCTATAGGTTTCATCTTACTTTCTTCTCGTTGCTTAGGCTTTTAAAAAAAAATACGCGGCTCATTTTTGTGTATCCATCGTGTAACTATCAAAGCGCGTTTACAGTGGGCAACGAGTTTAGCAGCTCAGCCGGCTGAGTAACCAGTCGTCCCTCTCACAGATAAAGCAACAGCAAGTGACAGGATGCACCCTCAAAGAAGCGCGTCATCAAAGCGAAAAGCTCCACTTCTACTGCCTCTAGCACGCCGCATTCTGGTGCCACCCGAATCGCTTAGGAGTTCGTATGGCATCTGACAAGCACTTCGACTTATCGACTCCTATTGAATCGCTGCCGACAGATGGAACTGTAGAAAATACCGAACGAGTCTTCAGACAGGCTAGCCAGTACTTCAAAATGTTTATCTACTTTTGTGAGTTGTTCTTCCGCATGTGTGACTGCATGTCTGCCAAGGTCGCTGATGCGTCGCTCGGAAGCCTCGCTCACCTTTGCGCAGGGCGTCCATGCACTGTCTACGAGAAACAGCTGTACAAGTATTTTGTACAAGTACAGGAAGGCCCCCTAAGAAATTGTTCCTTAGGACCTTCTCTTGCAATAGATTTGCGGTTAGATTGTTTGTAAAACTTATGTGCAATAAAATCTCAATCTCAATATCTCTTTCCTCTAGAACGGTTACTGGCTCTCGCTTATTATCCTCGTTGGCATCTACGTGTACGGAATTTATATATCGCTGACCGCTTCCAAGTATCTCTACACCATGGAGAGCTACACTTACGAAGGAGAACCTGTACGACCCGAGTGAGTTTCTTCTAAGTTTGCATACTGTTTTGATCAATCAATCAATCAACCAATCAATCAATCAATCAATCAATCAATCAATCAATCAATCAATTCATTTTTACTTGAAGAAGAAGCGAAGGACATCAGAAGAAAAAGCTAAAAGTGACAGTCATTCCACTATGTGAAGATGGAATGGCAGCGAAATCACTTTGCTTTTCGTTTGAGAGCTTTGACTGTCGTGAGCTTGAATGGTTGTCATTTGTTCGTTCAGCATCGTGGGAACGCTGTTCGTCGGTGGTCGTTTCGCACCGGCGCCGTTTACATTCTCGTTGCTGTTCCCTCTGACGCTCCTCGTACATATGTTGTTCTTCGGGTGTACTAAATATATGAGTCCCCCCCATCGATAACGCAGCCGTTTTTAGTGCCGATACCTCTAATGCTTATATACTGCTATAACCTTGACGTCATGCTATTTTTCATGGCGCGCCTTCTAATCTGTTCCGCATTTCGACATCTGCACCGCCGCACTGCACCCGCACGTGATCACACACACAAAGCAAACAATGAAACCCATTGTGTGTGGGTTTGTTAGAAATCGATAAGTCCGTTTCTGTTGCTGGACGCCCAAAAACCACGGAAGGTTAGCCATATACAGCTTTCGCTCTAAAAATTGAACTTGAGAATGCTTCTGAGCCCTACGCGTGAAAATATTACTTCCGGTATTTTTATATACCTTGTTGTTCAGGCTAGATCCCCAGTTAAATAAAGATAGAGTAGATCCATTAAACGTCATGCTATGTAAAACCAGTGTTAGCAATCACACGGTGGTTGTTTGCTTTCGTTTAAATAAGCTTGTATTTACATTCTTTTGCAAATGTAATTTTTTAGCGTTGTCCCACAATATAGTACATCTAAGTCCTGATTTATTCTTACATCCTGAAGCACAAAATTTGAAGACCTGTAAGTACTGTGTTTCGTCCAAATTTTCAATAAACCGAGGTGAGAATCTAACCGTTGCTTTTTATGTTGCAGCCAAATCCACAAGAGGCAAAGAGCGCGCAAGAAGTAAGTTTTTCACAGATTATCAATAGCTGCTAGTGGATTTTGTGACAGTATTGAAAAGCTCAAAAGTATAAAGCTTAATTAGCGCAACATTGCTTTTCAAGTGCCTTTCGAGTTCTGCATTTTCTAGTAGTGTATTGCTGTATGACAGGTGTGGCTCAGTGAGCGCAATACACGAGATCAAGTACACTTCTGAACACTGTTCGACCTTATTTTCAAGAATCAAATTAAAAGGGCCGACTTACTATAGCTACGCAACTTATATGATCCAGAAAGCGCGCAATGTTGGTCGGCGACGAACGAGTGCGAAGACATCCAGCGTGAATTTTTGTTGCGACATGAATTGTTACGCATCAGTAATGTTACGAGACTTTCGCTATTTTCACAGCAGAAAAATTCTGTGCGCGAATGTGTTGACAAGAATGATATTGACTTGCATGATTTTGTTATTCATGGTCGGGTATGTGTAAACCAGTTCCAACCACTACAGTAAATGTTTAGATGCTTCTGCGCTAGGTAAATACAATTCCTGAGCAGTACCCTTACGTTTATAATAGGAACGCAGCGACCACTAGCAGAGCGCTCAGGGTGGCCAAATACTAAAGAGCCGCTATTACACGACTTTCAAAGAGTCGTGACAGTGCGTGTTCGTGCCCGCCTGCAACGTTGCAAAGTTCTGTGCATTCATTTACATGTAAAGCAGCTCGAGTAACGCGTTACTGCCCTTTCAGGGGCATCGCGGCGCCATTAATCCTCAACGAAGACGAGCGCCTCAGAAGCGAGGATGCAGAGTGAGTACATATATTCACACGAGTACCGCGACTGTTAAGATGCACAAATGCCTGCGCGTTAGGAGTATAAGACTTCGTAGCGATTTTAACTCAATGCGCTGTGTTGGTTTGGGCTACGACTGATGTGCTTAGAACTTAGCGTGCCACATAGACTCAAAGATTCCTTATCACTATCCGTGTTCCGTAGTCTCAAGAGTGTTTGGTTCGTCGCTGCAGGAACAGCTGCAGTATGCATTCAGAAGTGTCTGAAATATCTGTAACCAGAGACCTTGGCATTACTGAAGGTGTTTGCTCTGCTGGAAAGGGATGAAAACTTAACAGATCAGTGCAGTTTTTATGCATATAAAAATGCCATTGATTCTGCTTCCTTGGGCGAAGCGCAGCTCAGTTGCGTAACTAAGGCTGCAAGTACGCACAAGAATCAGCATGTATCCGCACCAAGAAAACGCGCGATTGTCAAGAGTGCACTGTCTTAAATTGCCTATGGGGGATCACTGAGAAGAGATTAGCTGACAGATTTTCTGGCTTCGTCAAAAGTCTTAGATATCGCTTGTGAAAACATAAAGCTAGAGAAATACGTCACTCTTTGTGGATGATGCTGCGGAAGCCAAAGGCGGCACTAGGACGTGTGATAATGTGATGAAAAGGAAAGCCATGCGAACTTACTTGGCTGCTTTTTTGGTGGTAGCAACAAGGCGCCATTCTTTTACCACGAAACTTGTTTGCTTACACTGCAAATAATTTATAGCGTAGTACATGACTGATGTTTACTAATTTCTATTTTTTTCTTTAGGCGGCTGCGGCAGATACGTCTGTAAGTTCAAAAAATGAAAATCAGTGATGAATTTTACAAAGGTCGGATGCAATTTCTAACTCGTCTTTCTTATTGCAGACGAAAGGCAATGATGGCGCCTGACACTCAACTGAAGTAGTAAGCTCGGAAGATATTCTACGAAATGTTAATCTGGAGATTACTTTGTAGAAAGTGAAAATACTATAGCATCGAATCTATGGCGCTTAAATGCTCGACAGAATAGTCTGTTTGCTCGTCGGTTACTGTAGTTTGCTTTTCAACTTATTCGAAACATTATTAAGGCCGAGAAGTAGCCGTTACGCGCTACATTGATTAGAAACGAACAACTTTCCATAGTGTACAAGCATGAGTACTAAGCCACTGCAAACTGCAATTCAATAATTGCAACCATCGTTGGTGCTAATGCTCTTAACTGCTTCATATGATTATCTTTGCTGAAAAGCAAAACTCCAAAGAGAATAAAAAGTAACAAAATGGTCAGTTACGCTAACTTAATTCTGGCAGAGAGAGCAGCCGGTATAATGACTGACAGCATCACCATAAGTCAACGTTCCTGAAAGATAAACTTGGCCCGTTCGCAAAAAGGAAAAAAAAAAAGGTTTATGTTAGGACTGTTTGTGAGAGAAGGTACCAGGCAATCGTGATCTTTGACATATTAAAGAAGGAGGCTGGCTAATGGCAAACGGAACTTACAAGCGAAATGCTTTTTGGCCACTTGTTTTGATGCGGAAGCGTCAAATGGTTCACTGCGCCAAAAAGCTGGCGTCCGCTGTCTGTGGCTTCCTAAACTGCCATTGGCTACGACGCCACATCACGATCGAGCCTCGACGGAGTTCCCATTGGCTGTAGCACCATGGCACGTGCGCGCCTCGACGCAGCACAGCGGCCGATGCAGAACGCCAGCGCGCCAGGTGTTGCGGGAAGGGAGAGGGCATCGCCGCAACCATACGTCACCGTCGCTCTCGGAATCCTGTGTTATCAGCTCGTTCCTTGTATGCGCAAGATCTCGCCTGCGTTCTAACTGCGCCTCGGTGAGGCTAAATTAAAACGCGCCAAGCACCTCAACGCACTCGCTTGCCCGCGAGAAATTCCTAACTGGAAGGACCACTCAGCGACGTTAAATTGGTCATTAATGCTTTCGCATCGAGAACTCATAAGAAGTGATTAAGTGCCCTCGGATAATTTTAATTCTGTAATTATGCATCATTTATCATTGCAGTAAGTTGTTTTCTACTGTATTCTAAAATGATATCTTCCTAAATTCATTTTTTCTTTCACATCTTTTCCAGTCTTGTGCCATTATCGCCGACGGTGAAGACGACAGCCACCGCCAAAACGACTTAAGACTCATTTTTGAAGCTTTATATTGTGATGTGACTTCCAAGCGGCGTGTTCATTGTCTTGGGAACTAATGCAGTGGTGTACAGAAAATGCTACCACTGTAATGTGTCAAACTACATGTCACTACTATTAAAAGAGACTACCTCCAGTGTTCGTATTTTCTGTCGTCATCCGTTTACACACGAGCATGCACCTATGCATGCGCCCACAGCCACACACAGCCACACACAGTTCTTCTTCACCCCTCTGTATAGGACAAAGCTCCTCGCTCATTTCATGCTCTGGTTCTCAATGCGCTCTCTTTATTTTTTCTCCGCGCTTGGTTGCTTTTGATACCGACTTCCTCACTTCTTTATAGCCGACTTCCGTTTTTCTGTTGCCGACTCCTTCACCTCCTGCCTCTTTTCTTCTGCTTGTCTGTTCGAACACATACCCAGAGGCAGATAGATTCTTGAGGATTGCCCAAGAATTTTTGGCATACCCGTGCCACATGCTCAATTGCACCTACCCAGTGGAACGTTCCCAGTGACGCAAGTTCGTGTCGAAGAGGATCATTCAAGAGCGGCACATACCCACTGGCGAATACACGCTGCATGAAACTGTTATATCTCGGTCATAGAGAAAGAAATTCAACAAGAGCGGACACTCGGCGAAAACTGGCAACAGGGAACACGTCACGCCTAGTGTCAATCCCATCCGTTAGTTGACATGAGCATCGGGAAAAAAAGAATGTGAAATGAACTTACAGACGTTTTATTTTCTTTTATTCTTTCCCGTTAAAACTAAAATGTTTTGCGTATAAATGAACTTATACTTCTCGACTTATCTTTCTTGCGTCACCTAGCAACAAGCTAGCGGCAAGCCAGACGTGCCACATGCATGCACCATTCGCCAGGCATGCCACCGAAGTGAGCGGGGCCGGCTGCGCATGTGAAGCTCGGCGACCCGTCTCTTTTGGGTGTATCCCGTTTGTCGGGCTCCCGGCGTTCTCTTGCGTTTCATCTGCATTTCGACACGGCACCGCTGCACTGCTGGAAAATTCCTCAGCAAGCTGAGGAATTTTGTTTGACTGTCTGCGACGCACTTCAAGCACATTTAGCCTTACTGCACAACACTGAACCTATACAGTGGCGCAGTTATCGAAAAACAGCTCCGCCGTCCAGGCCTAGTTAATTTGAGTTAATTGTACTGGGAGATGCTTGCGACGCTTTCTATGAGCCCAAGCATTATTATCTTATTTCGGTAGTTTTTGGGCGCCCTTGCCAAAGCTGGCTTTGTGACAAAAAGCACCTCGGCCGTGTGACCCAGCTTCACGTGTACTGAATCTTACCGGGACAAGTTGTGGCGCTTTCTCTGACCTTAGGCATTAACTAATTTCGTTACTTTTTGGGGTACTTTTCAATCACACTGGCCGAGCTCGGCATACTGGCACAGTTAGCCAAAAGCAGCTCGACTGTGTGTCGTGGTGAGTTTTGCCTGTTCTGAATTTTAGTTGGCAAGTTCGTGAGGCTTTTTATTGCCCTGCAACAACATGTACCTTATTTCGGTGCTCACGCTTGTCGAAAACCTGACGAGCGATTGCAGAGAGTGATAACAGGGGAGGGTGTTGCTTTCGCCGGCAGGACGCTTAAAAAATAACGCCGTGGACCTCAAGAACTTG
Source organism: Dermacentor andersoni (assembly GCF_023375885.2). Classification (NCBI taxonomy): domain Eukaryota; kingdom Metazoa; phylum Arthropoda; class Arachnida; order Ixodida; family Ixodidae; genus Dermacentor; species Dermacentor andersoni. The sequence goes on along the minus strand of NC_092819.1, from coordinate 14,960,580 downwards.
ACATTTCTGTCTTCTGAGTGACTGAATACAGGCTTTGCACCCACGAATCTACTAGAAGGCATTCTGCGAGCCTATAACATTGTCTGGCTGTGAGCTTGTGTTGTAGCCACCTCTGTGTACTTGGCGTACCATCGCGTCGACTGAGGCCAAGTTGTTTTGAAAACGCGCAGCCACCTGTGTATTTGTTCTCTTAAAGTGCAGGAAATAATGCCCGGGAAGGGAGGGATGCTTGAAAATTGGATGTTTGCTTCAGATTTTATGGCATTGTTTGGGAGGAGCCTATTTGCTACGATAAGTATGTAAAAGTGATTTTTTCTGTAATGCCGCTCATTCACCACTTACGCACCTTTCACGTCTACACGCAATATTCCAGTTAGGTCAATATACCAAAATAATTCACGCTTGTAATTTACTTTTTTTTTAGCTGGTGGCATCCGGTGGAACTTCGCACGGCAACGACTGCTGCTTACCTGGTGCCACAACTTTGGATGAATGCACAAGAAGCCCGGAACGAGCATTTATATAGAGCAAAATAAACGTTTCATAATTTCAGAAGACGCCTTGCGTTTACTTTATGAAATTGCACGTGACACATATTCGTTGGAGGCTTGTAAAGATCGTTCGCAATCATTTTTACTAAATAAAACGATTCCGTGCCAAGGCCACGCGTGGTTCAGCAGTAGAAGCAAAAAACAAATGTCACGCCGATCAGCGGAGCCGGCGTGGCGTGTACCAACTGGCGTTCAAAATGCACGCGCCCAAAACCGAAACTAGAAGGTGTTAATCGCACCCGCTTGGTGCGGTACAGTCAATTCGACCGCTGGGCTCTATGGGAGTGTCCGCTCTTGCTGAATCACTCTCTCTATGTCTCGGGCAAGACAGCAGCATTCAGCACTTGCAAATTGGGGAGTAATGGCACAGGAGGCTTCGCTTTAAAAACTGAAGTTCTTGGATTGAAGTCAGTAAAGCCAACATACTTGTCCCTCTAGCTTAAATTTCCGAGCTAAAATTACTCCATATATTTGGTTCATGCAAAACAGGTATCCCCTTCTTCAACACAAAATTTGTTATATTTTGCGGTTTTATATCACGTATATTCATAATCAGAATTTGAGTAATTATAGATGGATCTATTTGCCTGCTGCTTACATGCTGCCTCAAAACAGCACACGGGCTAGGGCTTGCACGAGAAGCTGCCAACCCGGCTCCGCAGATGGTCGACTGTAGTCGAGTTTTTAGCGCATAGAAACTCTTAAGGTCAAGAAATGGTTTTGCCTCGTCAAAACATTTGCCTTAGAGAAGTTTGGAGTTCAGAAAGATGCGCGTGCATATATTCAGTAATCGTTTCTTAATCGTGAGAGTCTTTGTCGTAAATGCTTATTGCCTGCATGAACAGCTATCGTAATAAAAAGTCTGCGACTCTTGAAGACAAGCAGTAACTGAATTTCGTTTCCTTCCCATGATACGTTCACCGTGACTGGCATTACGTATATATTGTTCCTTAGCATGTGGGAGTAAATGTAAAACAATTTGAAGAAAAAAACTGCGTTAGTTCAAAAGCAGGGCCCACAGCTTCTCTAGGCCTTGCATTTTTCCTGCTTTTCATGTTCATATTTCATGTTTTTCTTAAAGTTGTAGTAACGCCACTCGAGAATTTCCTTCTGTGATGTCGCTACTGAGCTCTTAATGTGCATGATGTTATTCCGATGCACATGAGCACAAACACCGCCGCGGTTACATTGATTCGTTGTTAGGGTCATTAAGGTTTTCAGCTTTGCTCTGCCTCCTAGAAAAGACAACAGAGTTCAATTTCGGATATCATTTAACGCCTAATGATACCTCGGCACACTTCTCTTACCACACCGGATGTGTGTACTTTCCCAAGAAGAGGCTGGGATTCACGTCCACAGTGTTCGTGGTAACTGCTTCAGGGGAAAAAATTTATATTGCTGTATGTTAGGAGAAAGTGTACGAGTTTATGTTCATTGTATGTTAAAAGTATGTACATATGTATGTAATTTAATTATGGGATTTTACGTGCCAATATCATTTTCTGATTATGAGGCACGCCGTAGTTGGGGACTCTGGAATAATTTCGACCATCTTGGATTCTTTAACGTGCACCTAAGTCTAAGTACATGGGTGTTTCCGCATTTCGCTCCCATCGAAATGCGGTCGCCATGGCCGGGATTCGGTTCCACGACCTCATTCATAGCAGCCCAACACCATAGCCAGTAACTAACGGTCGCGCCGGCATTGGCGAAGCAGAGATGAATACTTATGGTTTCAACTTTTGTCTCTTGACCACTGTTAAAAAAGTACCGAGCTATTTACGCTGGTACCGCTATTTAATATTGTAATAAACGTTACTTAAAGTTGTGTACACATATCGGATTTGTGTAGTGCGGCGATATATTTTGTATGTTTCTGCACAGTTCCGATGGAAGTTCGTGGTCGCCAACAGAGACAATACGAATTTGTAGCAGGCATTTCGTGAGAAACTGCATAAATGGCTTCAGTCAACAACTGTCGTATGTGCCTACAATTTTTCCGGCGGTACATGCCGTGTCCGATTGACTGCTCCACGTCACTAACAAGGCTAAACAGACGCTGCCCTCTCGCCACATTGCAGCCACGAAAAATAGTCGCAGAGATCTTCTTAAACGCACATTGAAGCGTGTACATCGTGCACATGCCCTGCGAATGAAACGTCCACACACACACGTAGGGACACACAGCGTGCAGTACGAGACCTGCGCAAACACGTGCAGTGCAGCAGGCAAGACCAAGGCGGCGTAAAGGAGGAATTGGAGAGATGCACACCCGCTCGTTGAAATTTTACCCCGCATGCGGCGCTCTCACGCCGCTCCGTGGTGCCATTGTTGTCTATTGGTTGTATGTAAATATCTGCCTCCATGCATGCAGGATGACGGCGATATCGGCTTCTGCACCAGTTAATCTAGGGGCTGGTTAGATACAGAGCGTGTGCCACCTAAGAATCGCGATACACGTGATATGCAGTTATCAACGACTAAATTGCGAGATGTAGGAGGCAGCGCACTGTTATAACAAGGAGAGCATGTTGTTAAACGGGCGTTTCTTTGTGGTAGAGCACACCTAAAAAGTGTCGAAGCTGCAAAGCTCCAATCACCAGGCAAACAAAGGGAATGGACTGGAATGTGCTTCTGTGTCGTATAGAAATATTTCTGTTTGCAATATCCCATCTTGAATTTGATCCACTAACAGAAACCTGGGAGACTCTTGGTGGAGGAACTTTTTGCATATGGTGCCTTAATTCGCCGTACGTACTGTCAAAGGATACAAGACCTCAAAAATTATGCTGTTTTACGTGCGGAAACTAAGATCTAATGATGAATTGCGCCGTTTAGCGAGACACCGGATTAAATTTGATGGCCTGTAATTCCTTAACGTTCGCCTACATAAAATACAAGAGCGTCCTTTGCATTTCGCCCTTGTAGAAATGCGAATACACGGTCTTTTTTGTTTTGTATTGGTAGGAGGCAAAACGTTGGAAATAAAATGAGGACGAGATGTGCAATGAAAGTACTGTGAAGTAAGCATGCGAAGGTGCACCTTCAGAGTTTTTTGTTCCATTGACCGGTAAATCATTACTTTTCCTTATTCCAGATCGCATGTATGCCACTTAGGCTATCCTTGTCTTATGTATGTGCTTGTGTGCGTGCGTGTGTGCGTGTGTGTGAGAGAGAGAAAGTTCACTTCCCATTCAAATGTCTACGCGACAGTGACCAGGTCAGGTATCTTAATTTTCTTGTACTGCAGTACTCGTGATAGCTCATCTGACACTCGGAAACACGTCACCAGTCACAACAGTCCTCTGAAAGTAAGGAAGCGTTGCCTTGAACGATCATACGTCACGGCTTGTTAAGCGACCGACGTTGCCGGAACGGACAATTTTCCGGAATTGGTTGCCATGGGCGCGGCTACCCTGTCATTGACAGCGCCTCATAAGCCATAGCATGGCTGCTGCCCACCGGGCCACTTTCGCCCACTTTCCCATTGATTCACCTGCAACTCCCTGCATTGCTGGCAGTTTTCTGAGTCTCGCGATGGCAATTTGGTCCCCTTGTACGGACTTCGTGCTGAAACACGAAGGCGCCAGGGTGTACACATTTCTTCCCTTAGAAGCAGCAGCGCTGGTCTTGGTAGGCAGTACGGCTATGGGATGTTTCTTTTTTCTTGGCGGGGTGACCAATTTGCGACCATAGGCATGGGCGGATGACGTTTACAGCAGCATAACTATCCTTACGTGCAACAAGTCATTTTCAGTACTTGTACATTTGTGTCCTTTTCCTGAAAAAAGCGCCCGCTTGATTTTGAGACTGCCGCCAGATTTTGCGATTACGTCTTAACAAATGTGCAGTATAAGCTTCGATCATCTATTTTGGAACTAAAAGCCGCAGCTTTAGTTCATCGTGGTAACCCCTTCAAACAATAGTTTGAGGGGGACCTTGCTCATGTCAAGAATAATGCATAGGCTAATTAATAAATGCGAAAGAGTGATAACTTGGGATACAGGCTAACATGTCTGGGCTAGTGTACACGTGATGTATGTGAAACATTTTACATCAACATGGGAGGATACACATGCGCTAGTGCACCGTTGGCGTCGCTACACTAAAAAAAAAAAAATCATCTTTCACTCCCGTGTACAACTGGCGTGTATTTCTTGCTTTGTATTTTATTACATAATTGGCTCTTTCTCCTCCTTTTATTGCGAAAGGATTATATGGTTCATGATACAAAATATCCGGTGTTGTCAGAACTAGCGTGACCACACGATAGTCCAAGGAGGCAAATAACTAACGACCAATGGGTGGAAGTGGAACATACAACCCTTGATATTAATAAAGGCGAAGGTTTTAAGGTACAGTTAATTAGGATATAGTTAATTAAGCCACTCGAAGTCACGACCTTTAGTATTAATTAAGGTTAAGGTAAATAAGACACAGTTCATTAAGGTATATCTAATTAGGTACATGTTTAATTAGCATACAGTTCATTACAGCACTCGTGCCAAGCACCATCGGTGGGAATCGAACCTACCAATAGTGCTAATTAGGTACTGTTACGGTACAGTTAGTTAAGGTACAATTAAGGCACCCGAACCCACGACCTTTGGTGGGAGTTGAACCGACTACCCTTGCTGCTAAGGCGAAATTCATTATTGTACGGTTAATTAAGATAGAGTTCGTTAAGGTGGAGTTACCTAAAGTACTCGAGCCCACGACATTTGTTGGGAGTCGAACGAAGAACTAGGTGTCCCAAGAACTAGTTACTCAACGACTGAAAGAGCCTAGGTATCGCACGGTGGTCGCAATGCTTCCGCATTCATCCACGTAGGGACAACTAAGTGCGCCTTGATTTTTTTCCTTCGGGATCCCTTCCTTCTGGCTGCATTGTTCTTTGCGCTGTTAGTATATTTAAATCATTTAGAAGCGTGGTGTCTAGTAAGGGACGTTGTCAAATATTGACCAAGTTTTTTCTAATTGCACATTGGAGCTCTATGCGGATTTCAACACTGCGTCGTTACAAAACAGCCAGGCGCATCAACCTGAAACTTGGCAGAAATAAAATGGTTCTAGGGAGAAACATTCTGGAATAATTTTTAAAGCAGGTTTTTGGGGGGCTTCCGTACAATATAATCATGCGTCTATTGACTTACTGTTTAGCTTTGTTGGGTGACTAAAACATTTTCTGTTGTGAACAAAATATATTGCGATTAAAATTAGAAGCAATAATGTGCACGTTCGAAGCATGCAGCAGAAACTTGAAAATTGTAAATGTACAATGGGGTGCGTAACATTTCTAAAATATAATCTAAGTATTCAATATGCTCTTTCGAGCAGGGAAATAAGTTTTCGCACTGTTGCTGTGGGCAAACACCTAAATATTTTGGTTTAAAATCTTGAACATGTCTACGAAAAACGAACGAAAAACGAAGAATCGTCAGTTTGCCTTTAAAATCAAGCACAGAAAGCGTATTTTTAATTCAAACGTGTTCACGCCATTGGAACAATATTTGCTACTCGGTGCCGACCACATGGTCTCTTCGTCAAGTTAAAATTTGGTTCAGTAGTATTACAGCTCGTATTCTATAAGGTCAAACAAGTCTATACGAGAGTTCAGTTCTTTTCTACTTTAGCTTCTAAGATTCTTTTGCAATGAACTCACATGCATTTCCCTAGCACCATCGTAATAAATTCGAGTGGATGAATAGCACCACCTACTCCTAATGAAAATTCTGTACCAAATTCATATTCCTTCCAACGTGATACGAGGGCGAATCAAAGTCTTTGCCCCCATTTTTGTTAGCCAAAGTAAGGTACACACATGTAATTACATATATACGTACCATTCTATGTACTTTACAGTAGTCTCCTACATAATCCGCACACCGGTTCAGGCATTTGTCCCATGCACGCCGGAAACGTTGTCGTCAGTCAGCGACTCACGCGGCCTCCCTGAACGCTCATTATCATGCAAGTCCTCACGGCGTTTTGCGAAATCATAACACGACCACCTCCCAGATCTCAAAGTGAGACACCTTTTCCCATACGTGGGCTGCATTTACATGTGGATTTCGATGGGCGTTCGTCCCTTGCTCCAGAGAAAACGAATCACACATCGTTGCTCGCACGCCGGGGAACTGTGAAGCACAACCGCCATCTTCAACAACTGACAGCGCCGAGCCGCGCAGCTACCGGCAGATAAGGTCGGGCCGGTCCAGGAAAGGTCCACCGCTGGGAATGGATATGTTGACGTCGCATTTTCAGCCGAAATTTGGCTAAGAAATGGGGGAAAGACTTTTTGATTCGCCCTCGTATGTCACTGGAAATTGACAGGCTACTCCCGAGTTCCTCTCACATACAAAATCACGGAATTTTTAATATAAAGCAAGATACGTTACTCTGACGGCAAATTACTTTAGAATAATATAAGTTCCCAAAGCATAGAAAAGTTCAAGAAACGTACCATTAGGATGCATTCTGTAAACGCTGCCAAATGCGCACTGTTACGCTTTCTATTTAAATGGGTTAAGCTACATAATAACGCAAGCAAAGGCTATCACTTCACTTGAATGCCGAAAAAGGAGCCCATGTTTGCAGCAGACACCATTGGCCTCTCAAAAAAAGAAAGACAATGCGCAGGTGGAATCTGCACATGCACATTTGACATAGGTCAGTGATGATTGCTTTCTACATTCAATGCTCTCTTGTACTTTATAGATCATGTAGTCAGCTTTGTGGAACGCTATTTTATTGACAGTCTCCTTCCCTAAAGTGCAAGCAGACTTCTCCCAAAGATAGAGATTGATGGGATGATTGGTTTTGCTCATCGATGGGAGGACAAGACTGCTTGCATTTTAGGCAACAACCTGCGTGCCCCTGTCATCCCATTACCATGAACGCGTCGAGATCCAGCGGCTCAACTGCAGAATTTATCCTCCCCCCCCTCCCCGCTGCACACACAGAAAGCTCAGCAATAAAGAGTTAGAGCTCTCAGACTTATCCAAACACATTCCCAAACTTACATAGATGATTTCAAAAGCTAAGTGCCTTTCCACTCTCTGAAGAAGGCTGACCAGCGAAGCTGCAGTGTGTATGTGGGGCCTTTAATGGCGAACTGCACCTCCGCCGCGGGTCGGCCGGGCACTTCACCATCTTCGGTATCGCCTCACGTATGGGCAGTGGTTAACGCTTGCGTCACCTCCGCCGCGGGTCACCCCAGCACTGCACCATATTCGGGATTTTTTTCTACATGCGCACACGACAGTGGGGAAAGTATCCCGTAACAGCTTCGCTGGAGAATGTTTACTCCTACTTTACATACAAAATTATCATCGAACGGGTATAGACGTCTCGCCACCTATGCAGGTGGCATCTTCAGTATACACTTTGTACACTGAAGATGCTACCTGCATAGGTGGCGAAGCATCTATATCCTTTAATATTTAATTTATGTTAAGTCGGAGTAAAAAGGAAATGCAAAGGTAGCTTCCGAGACACCTGCACCTGACATGACTCAGCCATCAGGGGAATGGGGGTGGACGGGAGTTGATAACCAACAGCTGACCTATAGGCACTGTTCGATGCCGAAGCGATTACGGAAATTTCCATGTCATTTCTGGTTCATGGGAAAGGCAACTACTTGGTATAGGTACGTTGTCCATTCCCGTTGGCCCTGTTGGGGCTTTTGGGCGATCAGACGATCAGGGTCAGATAGAGGGTGCTCCTTCTAACCTCAACGAGTCGGCTCAGGGGGCTGCGCGCGAACTTGCCCACCGCGCTACCCCTGACCAGTCGGAAGCCGACTCCCCAGGGAACAGGGACACGCCCTCCACCTACAACGAGATTACTAAACAGTACTATCTCAGCCTTAGAACCTACTTCGTTCCTCATCCGCGGCTCAATAGAGCTCAAGAACTAACGCTCCCTCTACTACAAACTAATACGTATCCCAATCCGTCGCTCTTACATGAAATCTCTCCGGACACTTACGCGGATGGTACTTGCAGCGATTGCGGAAAAATAGCCGCGTTAGAACACATGCTCTGGCGGTGTGCCCGGTCCCGCTATATCAGCGATAACAGCTTGGCCACATCGGAGGCGGTTCTCCGCAGCCCTGTTCCGGCTGATCAACTCTGTGCTGTGCAGCAGGTCCACGATGCGGCCGAGAGGCTTTGCCTTCTGCTTCCCGCGTGGGAACGGCGCGCCTCGTGATGACTCACGACCTGCAGGACCTCAAAAAAGCTTTACCAGACCATACCATACCGTAGCTAGCACAGACACAGTACTATAAAAAAAAAAATTAACATTTCCCATAGTTTTCTGGCGAGCAACAGTTTTCGGGAAGAGAAGAGAAACGCATCTTTTATTACTGCGGCCTTACGTTGCCTAGTTTAGCGTGAAATACCATGTTATATTTGAAACCTGATACGCTTGAATAACTTTCGCTTGAGACTGGTGGCGTCTGGTGAGAAGCAACTAAAATAGGTATAATTTTGCAGTTTTATATATATGCGCACCTACGCCATTTACGATTGCGAATGTGTAAGATTTTCGCCCCAATTAATAAAAATTAAGCTAGCACATTATTCCTACAACATGGGACCACTGTTTCTTGATTTGCTGACTTGAGGACTTCTCAATGGGTAGGCAACATGCGCTTTTAAGCGAGCCCATCACGGGTGTTGTGTATAGTTTGTTTTTAATGCGATAGCATTATGGGCTCACTGCACCCATTCTGCAGGCATCCGTATGACGAAAAATATGGACCAATCCTGAAGGCAGCATCGTCCTAAGACAGTGCCTCAAAGCGCTACCCGTCGGGATCGACTGGCACGTGACGCACGCGCCAGACATTACAAAAAGCGACTTTAGCAAGAGAGAAGCATGCGTGTGTTCGTGGCCTAATGGGCGCGCAGTGACACATCCATACAGCTGATGCGGGATGATCTTTTGTAGTCGCGAGCTCCTCTTTGGTCAAGAGGGAGACGCGTAAAGCCCGTAAAGCCCGCGTTTACTGAACTTTTGCTTTCCTTGGTTCAACTTAACTATATAGTTAATTTGGCTGTACTTAGCAAGAAGTTAATATGTTTTATGTGCTGGTTTTACAACAAAACTTAATAAAAGCGGTATATAGTGCAAAAGTCATCGAGACGCGTCCAAAACAATGCTTAATAAATCCAACATGGACTCGGTCGTCTGGCTGGCTGTTCTCGTGCTCGCCGCACTGCCCTGGCGCCATGCTCGCGCAGCTTGCATTCTGCTGGCACTTTCGTTCGCTATGGCGCTCTCCACCACATTACCTTGCACTCGCAGACGCTGCCTATCTTCTCGCGGTTTCTAGCACAACTTCTTCAGCGGCATGCTGATAGATCGTTAATGACACACTACATATGTCGCTTGTAATTGTAGCGTTATGTAAAATTGTGAAAATCGTAAAGTCACTACGCACCTGTGTTTTTAGAGAGGACTGAAGAATCGTTTGTACCGTCGTCTTGCAGAGCTGTCACAATACTTTCTGCACTTGTACGCACGCTAAGTACAACCCGCATCGGCGCAAAGCTAGTCGAACTGCACTGTCTTAGTATGCCAATTCTCCAGTACGGAAACCTTAGCAAAAACGTCGTATCTGCTGTTTGTTTTAACCACGCTCGTTATCGAAGTTATTAGCTGCATCACATTATGCAAAAAAGAAGTGAGGCGTGCAGACAGGACATAAGAGTAGAGAAGTGGACAACACGAACGCCGACTATCAACTGAAGGGAGCACTGAGGCGAAAAAAAGAAGAAAGACACAAAACTCATCTGCGCATGCTCAGGAATGGTAACACCACGTGTCAGTCGGGTACACGTGCCGGTCTACGAGAGAGATAACTGTTAAGGCACTTAATCTCTTCCTTATGTAAAGTAATCGAAGGCTGACTCACGCACGCACTTCCACCATTATAGATATGCCATGCCCCTACCATAAGACGCGTATCTTCATTCTTATGCCTGTACAATATCGCGCATTCATCTAACTCTGGCGTACAGTTACAATCTCGGCAGTGTAGCGAAAGATTAGAAGGCGATCCACCGGTTAACGACCTTTTATGTTCCATTAGCCTCTGATTGATACACCGTCCCGTTTGCCCCACGTAGAACTGGCCACAGCTAAGGGAAATTTTATAAACCACACCCATACGACAGTCAGTAAAACTGTTGTTCTTATTGTGCTTCACTGGACAAATATCTGTTCGTCTTTTGCCTTTTACCCGCTCCTTTTCATTCTGTACGGTAGCGCATATCTTACCTAGCTTATTGGGAGCAGTGAAAGCAACATTAACATCATATCTACTAGCCACTTTTTTAAGCCTGTGCGACACTGAATGAATATACGGAATAGCCACTACTGTTTTTTTGCTATTACTGCTTTTCGTAATCCCGTCCGTCCCTCTCGAAACCGACTTCTTTAGGCGCTCAGCCACAGTGGCCACCGCTACACTAGGATAACCTGCTTCTAATAGGCGCCGGACCTGCGCATTAAAACTGGCGCTCATTTTGTGCATGCAGGATCTGGTGATGGAAGACTTAAGGCGCGACATGGCAATTCCATTTTTGTTAGTTAGATGAATGCGCGATATTGTACAGGCATAAGGATGAAGCTACGCGTCTTATGGTAGAGGCATGGCATATCTATAATGGTGGAAGTGCGTGCGTGAGTCAGCCTTCGATTACTTTACATAAGGAAGACATTAAGTGCCTTAACAGTTATCTCTCTCGTAGACCAGCACGTGTACCCGACTGACACGTGGTGTTACCATTCCTGAGCATGCGCAGATGAGTTTTGTGTCTTCTTTCTTTTTTTTTTCGCCTCAGTGCTCCCTTCAGTTGATAGTCTGCGTTCGTGTTGTCCACTTCTCTACTCCTGTGTCCTGTCTGCACGCCTCACTTCTTTTTTGCATAATGAATCTTTACCAACTAGCTCATCTTTCTGTCGTTCTAAGCTGCATCACAACTTACTGCTTTGAAACTGCCGCCGGCGCCGCTGGCACCGGCGCTCACAACCCAAAACAATATTGCGCTTCAGGCTTCCGCTGGCACTGCGTAATTTGTACTACATGTCAGCGAGCAAAACTAATACGACCAAGTAGTTATACGTCGCATAAAAAACGCAATAAATAGGCTTAAGTTCGTCTCTGGGTAGAGGCGCTGCCGTAGTTACATCGTGCCGCCGTGTTACGGCGTGGTTGCTAAGCTCTGCTGCTGTGTTGAGAAAAAAAGGGAGACTTGGTGTAACCATCGGTCACGCATTTCCCTATGCACTAAAGGCGGACTTCGCCCACTTGGGAAATGTCTAACACAACACTCGAGGTGTGTTGAGCGCACGAGGGCACGTCACAGTGTGCACGAAATAATAAGTTTGTAAGCGACACTAGGTGCATAACTGTCACTAATAAATCAGCGTGCTCAAGGTCGCCCGTGAGGTCGTAGTCACCAAAATCAAAGTATGATATCGCATGCTTAGAGAATCAGCGGTGCTATGTACTGGCCTTTTTTGCCTTTATCCTTAGGAATAATAACCTAGTTTGTGTCAGTGTTACTTAATGTAACAGAAAAAGAAATATTTTTAGCGTGTTCCTTTGAGCGCTTTAAAATGGGTGTTCATCCCTCATCCCTCGATCCTGACTATAGTCACATTCCTATGCGGAGAAATGCGAAAATGGGAGCCTACTTAGAACTCGATGGACATCAAGAGAACTTCGCGCAGTCGCAATCAGCTTGGGCGCCTTATACTACATCTCTGGCAGCTGAACCTTATATTTCGGACCTAATTAAAACGCTACTAATTAAATTATTATTTAAACTAAGATAAAAGTGTTTAATCCTTGTGTTTAAATTATGTTTTTTGGTGACACTGCTAACGGCACGAAAGGTTTTGCTTCGACTTTGGCTTTAACAGCTTTGGCTTTTATGTTGACACAAGACCGAATTTGTCAATGTCTGCCCGTCAACATTTAACAGCTCACTTTCTGGAGCGAGGACAGTAACCCAAGGAGTCGTGCAGATATGCGCCGTGTTTTAAGCAGATATACAGCCATATATACATGTTAACAAGGTGTTAAGTTTGGCGGACTGGCACATCTAAATACAAAGGGTAACTAAAAGCTCTACACGAGTCGGAGAAAAAAAAAGATCAGTGCTGCATCCTTCTAGCTGGTTTTCAGCTTTAGGTCGCGCTGTCCCTTTCGCACTAAGATAGTGCTATTGTTGTTCATATGTATAGCTATACGGTATTGTCTGTTGGTAAATCGCGCTTTTATCGTAGTATTTTCTGCCCGAAAGAGATGTGGAAAAGATAATCGAAAAGAGAATACCTCCAGCCGAATAATATCCTGTTGCCTTTTCGACGACGTGTGCGCGAACGTCGTCTCTCTTGGCAGCTCCTTTCAAACTTATAAGCGCCTCACGAATGTGGCGTGTCAAAAGGATTCGAAGCGCACGTACAACCATACGGCCTCACATGTGTACACGCAAGCACATAGAAGCTCACGGACTGTCTCTGCCGACAGACAAAGGGGGAACGAGGAAAACGGCTTTGTCTCAACTCGGTACCCACTTGCGGTTACCATGGAGATGGAATTCTTGCGTCCGGCTTTGAAGGCTTGGGTTCCGACAATGGCGCTCCGTTAGTAACTAAACAAAGCATTGACAGGAACGCGTGTGTCCTTGCCACTGGAGATTACTCGATCCGTCTGTCTCTTCCTTGTCTTGCCTTTGTCCTCTTCTGGCATCCATCTTTCAGCCCTTAGTCAAGCTTTATACTTTCACAACCATAGTGGCCTCTTTGACGTTGTTTTCTTTTCCTGTTGAAGTTTCCGCTTGTGTCATGAGCAGTTCCAGTGGCTCTTTCATAGATGTTTTACCGTCCTGAGCCAGTAACAACCTCTCTGGGAGTCACATCTCCACAAGGTAGATTGGTATTTGGTGTGTACTGTCGCAAAGCTCTTCACTATATGCCGCTATTTGTAGAGGATATTCGTGATCACAATAATGTCGACACGCGCGTAAATGCTCTAAAGCTCTGGGGAGTAAATAGATGTATTTATGTGATCATATTTTCGCGGCGATACATAGCAGGAAAAAATATATTAGTTTTATATCGTGCGCCACTAGCGACAAAGGCAAAGTCATGAAGGGCGTAACTTAATACCCCCGCTATAGTTACGTCAGTCTCCGATTTAAACTATGCTGTCGGCTCTTCGCAAAATCTCTTTTCACCTCCGTCGCCAGCGCACTACTGGCGTTGTTGAAAGGTGCGAATAAGCGTCATCACGTTTCGGTTTGCCAAAACAAGGGCAGACCACTAATTTTCTTTTCCCCACTTCTTCCTACATCTTCTGAAAACTGACCGCATCACGAAAGGGCACTCAGTCAAATCATGTTGATCTGGCACTATTTTTTCTAGAGAAGAACATCAAAATCTTGGGCATTCGCACATCAGTCAGCTTTCAGCGCAACTTGTTCCACCTCAGATGCTCACATCGACATCCCACCGCTCTTCGGCTGCTGCCTCGGTTCCTGTGGACTTCATTTAAGGAAACCAGACGTGCACGTACGTATATATACAAGAGGCAAGATACAAGATATACAAGAAGCAAGACCGGATTTATGCCGTAAACTGAATATGTAACTAAAACGAAACTGGAAGCTATCGAGCAGCATATATAGATTTTTCGCGCGCACCTCGACTTCGTTTCTTTGCATATCATATGAGTGCAACAGCGTGCAAAATAGCTCTGTGGTTCTTTCTCTAGATTAAAGTGGATATGTCGCTACAATGTTTGCACTTGAACCGCGATACCGATTTTGTTCACCAGTAGTGAAGGAAGCAGTTCGAATTGCAACTGGCTGGAAGCGGCTTTTGCAACATTTGTCTTTTGCTTTTTGGTTGAAATGGCTGAAAACGCAAAGTGCAATGACTATGGTGGCGAAGAAACCCTTGATCGCGTTCTGCGTGATTGTCCTCGCTACATTGAACAAGGCGATTGCTCGTGATTGCGCTAGCTCGTGTTGATCGCAGTTCATTGTTGGAATAAACATCTTGAAAGGCCGACCTCATAAACCATCCCAGGAGAGGCTGACGAGTTATTGCTGTGGTTCTTAATTACAAGAAACGTGTAAAAAACGGTTTTAGCCCTAATTGGTCGTCATATCGCTGAAAGCGATGCTGTGCTGAGGTACCCTTACAAAAATATTTGTGTTTAAAATTATGGCTCAATTAATATTGCTCCATTGAATGAACTGAGTTTTATTCAAAATTACCTCAATATTGTTTTATTCTGATGCTGATTAACAGATGGGCCACTCAGTTTAAAATAAAACTCATAAGCCATGTTCAATTAAAGTTCTAATTGTCATACTTGACATGCTCTAGTTCGTTTTTTTTAGGCGTTTAGTGAACCATAGACTTCTATTTCTTTAAATAAACACAAAAATAAGGCAATGTTGGTGAATGGCATTAATATTTCCCGCTTTTTCAATAGTTTCATTATACAAGGGCTCTTCCTGTCATTTTACATTGCTCACTTTCTATGTCAGTAACTCTCACTCCCTTCCAAATTGCAATATTCAGGATTTTCGGGGAGTACGAAAGAGTAAAGTGCAGCAGTGCCGTTGTAACAGAGTATCCATACAAGTATAGACACTGCCACGTTGTAGTGGCGGTGAACGACACAGTAGCTAAAGATATGAATCATAAAACACTTTATTGGGCGAGCCAGCACCCACAAAAGCAGGTAACACTCAAAGCGCAACGATAGTGGCGGACACAGTCGGTGATCGTCGAAATCTGATCCGACCTTGTCTGATCTGCGAGTCATGCGCGTCGGCTTTTCTACATGACTCGTCGGAGGTTCCAGCGTAATGGGTGGTGCCGCGTGAATTCCAGAAAGTGCTACACAATTCGTGTCACGCATGCACTCTCATTCAACAAGGTTCGGCGAGAACACACACAACAGATAGAATCAACGATAACGTTCGGGTAAGTTCCAATCCTGCAGGCGCGTCTAGCACTGGGCGATAACTTTAATTTGTTAGCGGGCGAAGTGCAGTCCCCGACAAAAGGATAAATAAGTGCACGTGTAAATGTAGCCAGACACTAGAACCATCATACAACTAGTGATATCAGAAGCCGCAAGACGCCCGGTGACGCGACACATCTAATATCTATTCTGCAAGCACAGGTCTGTAGCCATGATTAGAGTGGCATAACCGCACCGGTAAGCATCGGCAACTTTTCCAAAAAAAATTAAGAAGAATTGTCTTGCGCATATAATATCTGTAAGCCTAGAACTACGTGAGTGATGAAGCTGCACACAAATGTAATCTAGCATAGTAAAGAAAGAAACAAAACTCATTTCGTGTACAGTACTCATGGCACGAGATAGAGAAAGAAAAGAAAGAAAGAAGGCAGGGATGTCAACCAGAAAATGTTATGGTTGACTGCCCTACACTGGGAAAAGGGAAGAAGAAAATAAGATGGAGAGAGAGAGGAAAGCGGTGAATGTGTGCACACAATTTTTGCAATACATCCTGAGAGCCAAGTTTGCTGAAATCATGACGAAGCTGAATTTCAGCGTAAACAGTAAAACATATATTTTTCTTTCTTGGTCACTTTCTGTAGTCTACATTCAGATAACTTATCTAGAAAGGGAAAATTGACATCCAGCCACCTTGTAGCACCGAGCTACAAAGCGAATCCATACGGGCTTCTCAGAAAGAAATTCTTCGCGCCAGAACAAAAAAAGTTGTTCTGGTCCGGCAAGCTTAGGGACGTAACTTATCAAGGACAAGGACAAATTTTACAGCGAAGCTGTATATGGCTAGGGTTCCGTGCAATTTTGTTGTTTGTGAACAAAAACTATCATCATCAATGGCTCATATCCCCGTGGGCATTCAAACTCCGGTTCATACAGTGTATTTCGCCATGCCCGTAAGGCAGCGGCAACAAGCACACAGCAAAGTGAAGCGAACACTGCCTAAGTTTTTTCTAATCACGCATGCAGCATACAGAACAGCATATCCAGAACTATCATCATCAATGGCTCATACCCCCATGAGCAATGGCTCATACCCCCATAAGGTGGTGGTAACAACTTTATAGAGATTCTGCTCAGTTGTGATTATGGCAGGCCCGAGTCCTAGGATGGCCTCTCACGAGGAGTGACCCTTTTGGCCCAGGCAATGAGGGCTTTTTGTAGTTTTTGATCCGGCGTTCTGAGCAGCTCCTCCCACGTCTGTAGTGAGGGAGCTGGCAGGAGCTACCTGGGAGGGGGTAAGCCCTCCAACCCTCAAAGAATGTGATTTTGGTAGTGAATGTTTGATTGGTGCAGTTTAGACATATTTGGTTCCATTGCCCGTTGGTAATTATGGCCAGCCAATGTGAGCTGGGGAACGGCTTAGTTTGGATTCGACGCAGGATCTAGGCTTGCGCTCGCGTAAGGCTTGCGTTTGGAGTCGGGTAGATTCGCATTTTTTGCTTGTAGTAGTTTGTTATCTCGTGGTATGTCGTCGGTTCCTCATCCATGGGATCCGAGTCCGAGGGGCACACCTCCCGGTTGAGTAGACTTCGGGCTACCCAGTGCGCCTCGTCATTCCCTTGATTCCCTGAATGGGCAGTGACCCATACGAGTTCAACAGTATTTTCACTTGTAATGTCCCGTAGGACTCGCGCTGCACAGACGCCTATGCAGCCTCTTGAAAAGTTGATGATTTCCCTTTTAGAGTCGCTTATGACAGTTTGCACGGAGGGATTCATGATGGCCAAAGCAATGGCAGTCTCTTCCGCTTCAACGGTGGACGCTGTTTCTATGGTCGCGGCGTTGAGGATACTTCCCTCTCCGGTCCCGACGCTCACAACGTAAGTTTGGTGATTTTGCGTTGCTGCATCGACATAAGTAGTGTGCTGGTTGCTTTGGTACTTTTCTTGAAGGGCCTTGGCTCTGGCAAACCACCGTAAGCAAGCATAAAATGCAATGACTCATAGTCCAGTAAAGTTCATGGCTACTCACTTTGCGTGAATTAGCTGCGATGACACTACCCCTATTGTTGTCGTTGATCCCAATGCAAATCTGTCGGTACCGTAAAAGTAGCAGTTTACGGGTTCCGTGTTGCAGACATATCCCTTGCGATGCCGCACTGATTGAGCCCAACCGACCAGCCAGCGGCGTACGTGCACCGATTTGACATTATCAGATAATGTGATTGCAGTTTCGAGAGAAATACTGGCCACCGATCACGGCAACAAATGAGTGTGCGTGCCTGTCTGTAAAATTATGTGTCACCTCCGTATCATGTGCTAAACAGCTTCGCTGGTCGACCACCTTCACAGAGTGGCATGGGTCATGAGTTTTTCTTCAAGTGCGAAGATATTTTTCTGAAAGAGGCGCTTGGTCCTACAAGCAGGGTAGATCTTCATTGTTCCTTTAATAAACTTTCCTCTATCTTGTGGGTTCACCCAGTACTGAATTGCCAAATAACTTTTCGTTAATAAAAATACACGAAGAATTTTTATGAAGGTAGTTTTGACTGATCAATGTCATTCAAGGGTAGCTACCAAACTTGTATTAAACACAGTTAATTTACAGTTTATTGTGTCTATTCATAAAATGATTCATTTTGCTATCCTATTGACTGCACTCAATAAAAACTGAAACTCAATATAGATTTCATGGCAAGTCAATTCTGCGGAAGCTCGCAAGGTGGAGAAAGGTTTACGAAATGAAAAACTTTCATCCGCCCGACGGTAGCACGACGCTAAAGAAGAAACCCGTACGGGTTTCTCAGGGCATATTCGGGTGGTCGTTTCAGAGTGTTATGGCCGTTTTACAAAGGTGGTGAAAAGCAGCTCTAAAGCTGTATTGCGAGAACAACCATGTTTGGAAGTGACGATTCTGCTTTCTTATCACCAGATGAGCCCGCTAATGCTAGTGGTAACATTTTGTTCCTTTAAATAAGCTTTGCTGCACTAATAGAGCGCTCTGACATAGCCATTCGTTATATGTCACCAGACAGAAAGCTTCGCGGCCAAAGAAAAGATGTCCTGGTCCAGGGATCGAACCAGGGACCCACGCCTTTCCGCCCGGGGCAATCACTCTAGCATCTGAGCTCGAATAGGACCACACAGAACTGGAAGTCATGGGACACTCTATTTGGTAGCTTGTTTAAAGAGTGCATGCGAAGATCGCGATGGCAAGCTTTGCGGGTGATCTACAGACGTTATCCTTTGGATTTAGCGTGGTGGGTCTTGCTTGGCTCGGGTTGCTAGCATGGCCGGTTCATCGCACCTCCTTCCGTCTGAGTTCGCCTTTCACTACTTAGTCCTCATCCCGATCACGATGAGAAATGATGGTTGACTTATTCTAACCTCACTTCAAGACGAGGGCTAAGGGGTGTTTTTCCACTGCATTTTATAGCTGTTGTTTTCACTGACGCTACAAGGCCCAACAATATGCGCTGCCACGGCCTCAAAAGTTTTCACATATCTGTTACCAGACCACACCAGAAAATTTAATCTAGACAGTGCGTCGACAATATCGAAAGCTCTTCGAGAAGCCTATCCGAGGATATTCACGTAGACAACCCGGGACCATATGGCGTGCTTCCATGCAAGCGGCTGACACGATATACTAAAACTGTTTACTGCAAAAGCTGTTGTCGGCGACATGATGCTATAAGACGTCTGAAAGGAATGTTGGCACTCAGCGAGGCTTTCTTGCGCGTGGATCAACGAAACTAATTTTGGTTGCGATGGCGTGCAAGCAAGGCATCTGTAGCGTATTCTTATCTTGAACAGCCACTTAAATGAAAGTGAACCTGTGCACAAGAAGCGTTGCGGGCTTTCATTGCACCGAGGTCATTCTGCGTGAACGAATGCAGCGCCCCTTTTTTGCTGTTGTGCCTCTGGCGCAACGATGAAAACACTTGCTTTACGCAACGCATAAGCAACAAACGCGCGGATGCTTCACCGCTCGCGTCGAACGGTCTCCCCAAACGAAAGTCTCGTCTTTCATTTGAAAGGAACGTTCGTGATGCCTGAGTTCTTCGCCGAAGGGAGCATTCCGAAATTTTCCAAAAAAAGAACTGAAATGCCCTCATAACAGCCGCCGCTAGTTTTAACCAGTAAAATATGAATGCAAGTGCTTTGCTTTTCTCCTTATCGTGCCCGTCTGTTCCTGGTGGTTCATTCAGACGTAATATTTCAATAGCCTTCCTCTACACAACAAGCTTACTTTTACATAATGAGCACGCAGTAATGCCCGCTCCATCGCCATTTCTGGCTGTACGTTAAACACAAAAAAATAATTAAACGAAGAGAAACGTTAAATAGGTCTCTCGAAATATGAACTTGATGTTTAAAAAGCAATAGTGCGGTCTTACTATATGATTCCCTAAAACTCATTCTGCAAATCGCTGATATCTGCTAGTTTCTCTGTGGTTCACCAGCTTGGTAGACAGCATCTGGCCGTCACGTTCCTTGGTTCTCGGTCTCTGAACATTTCTTTAGAAGTATTAGTTTGGTTAGTTGCTGCTTTCGTGGTTTAAAAGCATTTGCGCGAACGGTAGGATACACTAGAGCATGAAATAGGACTAAGGAAGAAAGGCAAAACCTGCATTTCGTCTCTGCTTAGATTGGTATACTGGAATTTGCAAGCCACAGCACAGTGGCCCCCCAAAAAAGTGCAAAGAACGACTTCTTATCCGTGTGTAACAAAAGCTTTCCCCACACTGAAGTCATGTTGGTGTACGCTATCCAGACTAAGTCGGCAGCACGTGGACAGTCACTCTAGCTTGGGCGTTTAAGAATCGGCACTCTTATTCTCCCTTCTTCAGAGACAGAAACGAAATGGGTGACGAGGGAGAAAGAGAGAGAGAGAGGAAATACTTTACTCAACACAGAGACAAACTGGCGGTTGTGCAAGAGTCACCTGGTGTCCGCCAGCACTAGCTTCGTGCGCCGTCAGGGGGCCCTGACGAGCGAGCTGAAAGAGCAAGCTTGGCCCCACTCGGTTGTAAAAGGCTGCTCATACCATCATCATCGTCAGCAGCATGGTGTTCAGAGCTACAGAGTGAGCAAGTTGATCGGGCACCTCAATTCATTGAGCAATGTCTTGTTTATGCTGTCAATGGCTTCACTGAAAAGAGAATGAATTTATAGAGTAGTTGACGATGTGCGGAGAATAGAACTGCGTGCATCTCTGTAACACCTAGTGCTAGCTGAAGGGCCGCACGTAGTGCCAAATGAAATGTCGAACCTTCATTTCTCGTGTTTACCTGACTGCGAACTCATGGAGGGGTGGTAACATTCTTTGTGATCACGGCAGCGGTCCTCAGATGGAGCAACTGGTGGCACGGATTGCCAGGATAATACCGCTTGCAGCAAAACACCACATATCCCTTAAGGATAAGCTACTAACAGACTCATCCTACAGTTCCACATGCATTTATCACTATCATAAAGCATAGGTATTCCATTTTCAAACAATAAATGTTATCAGGACTCATTTATTCCGAATACATGTTCGTGTAAGAATCGCCTGTCACACAAGGTTGTCGCCATTAGAGATATTAGTGCTTTTAGAAAAGCTGCTACAAACCTGTATTGTGAATAACTACCTAACTGTTGTATTGTTCCTGTTATTGTTGTCGATTGCATTGTATTGCTTTATTCTTGCTGCTGTTGTATTGTGTTTATTAATATTGTGCCCACTCCCCTCTATGATGTCTTAGCGCCTCGAGGGTCACTAAATAAATAAATAAATAAATAAATAAATAAATAAATGAATAAATAAATAAATCCACCGCCTAAATCCCCACCACTACTCAGATGTTGCAGGAAGTGCGTGTTTCCTTTCGAAGAAATTTCGCGTTCCACGGTTTTGCTACTCCGTAAGCTATTGACGCCCGATAGCAGTTGTATACGAGTGACGCGACAGCAAATATACCACAAAGAAAGAAAATTAGTTTTAACCAAGACAAGGACATCCTAAAAGCACCGACAGGCCACACGCAGAGCTCGATGTACTTCTTCCTGCAGAATTTAGAAGAAAAAAACTTACACCAGCAATGAAATGCGCCTTTTTTTGGCAAAGTAATGAAAAACCCACTGCACAATGAACCCCCCCTCCTCCCCCGACGTTCTCAACCGAACAAACCTCGCTTTCTCAAAGTTGCGGCAGAAATGTTATGTTTATTTCTCCTATATAATCCTCATAAAAAACTAATTCACTATAATGAGATCGCCAACAGCACTTGTCCCCTCCAGAAAATATATGCAAGCCAGTTTGTTTTTTCTAGCAAAAGTTCACAGAAATACCAGAGAACAATATGCTTTACCAATTCCTGAGTAATTATTTTTTTATATTATTTTTTTGTGTGGAAGAAAGATTACAAGCTTAAAACACGTCTTAGTTTTATTTAGCTGCGATGCCAGCACAATGCCTTCGCTATTACTTTATATTTCTAAAATCTGTTCTTATTTTTCTACGTCAACGTTATTTATGTATTTTTGCTAAATGCGCTCTGCTAATTCATTTCTTAATTATTCATTTTTTCCCTACCCGGGCTTCACGTTATCTTTTTAAGCCTCGTCTGACACCAGCCAGCCTCAGAGTCATCAAGGCACTTCTTTAAAGCCTTCTCTGTTTTGCGTTCTTTTTCCTTTGCTCAGACAGTGATTTTCTTTCTTCGGTTAAGTCCAAGCCACTGAAAAAATGTCGTCTGACTGCTTTTATTTAAGACAATATTTACGGATGAACCTTTTTTTTCTTTAATCTAGAGTTAACGAAAATTCCAGAGGGAGATAGCTCGGTTAAGTTTAGCGATGAAAATGGTCGACACTACAACTCACTCAGCAGCTGCTGAACCCTGCCGGAATGTGAAATATATGCATCTGATTTGGTTATTATTTACGTGAAGTTGTGAGCCCCATTACATCTTTTGCTATTTCAATGCAAGTATTCATCAAAGCAGGATGCCTCAAAGCAATATTTTATTACGATGATACCACATGTCTGTATATTTGATAAATAGGGTACTATGCAGGATGAAAACATGCACGTCACATCGAAGCGAACACGGCGGTTATTCGAAAGGCAAATTTTCTACACAGCAGCACACGCTAAGTGAGTGAGTTAGTGAAACAACTTTATTTGGTCCACATTAGACGCGAATAAAAACTCAATGTCACCTGGCTAGGCCCACTCGGGGACCGTCAGGCTTCACCTGATGGTCCCCGAGTGGGAACCCCGAGTGGGCCCTCTCGCGAGCCCTCTGGACTGCCAGGATTTGAGGTCTGGTCCTGGGCCCTAATGAGCTTCATCATTTCCTCTTGGGTGAAAGGGGGACCGGCAGAGGTGCAGCCCCACAGGACATGCTCGAAGTCCGCATAACTACCCGCTAAGTGAAAAAGAATTAAGCATACAATATATTAATGGTGATGGCAAAGACAATTACTTTGTCAGCTTCTTCTTAAGTCAAGAACTTGAAAACATATGGATATGGCAGGGGGCGCTAAGTGACTACACTATCATAAACAACTTCACAGCTCGGTTAGTCAGCACAATTTTTCAGTGGTCGTATAATACTGCGAAGTCGCTCCTCTCCAGCGAATACTCTCAAAAATAATTCACTTTTTATCATTTTCTTTTTCTTTCACCGTAAATAACTTTCTAATCATGAGTACATAGGTGCGAAAATGAAGTGAGGGGAATGCGTGGCCTATAAATCAATATATGGCTGGCTCGGGCAGAAAGAATAAATGAGATGCGTGTTTTCTGACTACCAGCCGGATTCACGGCATGTGAAGCAGTAGCTGTGACGTGCGGTCAAGTTGACGTGACGTCATGGATTGTCACAGCGTCTACTCGGGTCCATTGCTAGCTGTTCATTCGTAAAGAAGGAATACATTGCACCCTAAAGTAGCTATTGACTCAACCTAGCAAGTTTAGAGAACCTTTTCCTGCCACAAAACGGCTCATGAAAGAGAAAATACACTGAAACCAGTTATGTCGCACTTAAATACCGGAGCCGATGTTTAGACTCACAACAAGGTTTGCCTTGAAGTTCCTTTAGTAATAATGCCTCAATTTCCAGCAAATTATTGAATAGTAATTTCGAAATATCATTCTACAAGTCTAAGCTGGGCCAATGTTACACTTTAGCGTGTCTTTATGTAGTTATCATGGCCTATGCACTGGTTCGTAGACAGTTGTGCCGGCCGTTGTTTAAAAGCGATTTGCACGAGAGTACCTCCGATCTTCGATAGCGGACCAATTGCTGCCACTGGAAGTTTTTTTTTTTATATCATACAATGTTTTCAAAAATCGCCTGTAAAAATAGCATAATTCTAATCATTGGAGAGGATTACTCAGAAGGGCGAAAATTACGTGCACGAAAAATAAAACTCGTAATCGATTGCTTAACAAAAAATGTGAAATTAACTTTTTAATTAATTACTTTATGTCATATATTGAAATTTACTATTTGCATCGGGTGGCTTTGCAGGGCGTATCCACTTGGAACGAATTTTCAGATGACACCAGTTTCGATATATTCATTCCCCAAGTGTGCGACGAAGTGCATGGTCCTTCCAGTTGTCTTTGTGCTTGAATGCATAAAGCGGTGGTTGGTTAGAAAAGTAAGTGGAACATTAGTACATTTTTACCACAAGTTTCACGGCGCATATCTCGAAACCCGTGTGATCCTTAGAAGTCGCTCCAAGTGGATATGCCTCGCAAACGCACCGGCTAAATTCATAAATTGCATTATGCGTCCGAAAGTATTTATTTAGAAAGTTCATTAGTTAATGTTTGTTATTAGACGATTATGCATTTGAGTTTCCCATGCGAATGATGCCCTATGCCTCGAGTAATCTAGGTCAAGCATTACAATTGCACTATTTCCCAAAGGTAATATTTAAAAATTCTGCAATGCCTAAAAAAAGCAAAAGCCGCATATATGTGCGAGCTAATAATCGGAACTGTTTGTTTCATGCATAAGTGTCCGTCACAGACAAACGAAGGGTGGTCATAAAGCAGCAGGGCCAACCTCATAAGAATGTTGGCTGAAAGTCTGATTAATACCTGTCTACAATTGTCATCAAAGCTACCCGAAATTGTGGTCACACTGTGAAGTGTTTTTGTGATGCGTGCTTGTAACTTTCTGCAAGAATTTGGTCACCGCGTTCTTGATGTATTCTTGATTACTCCATTTGTGTTGCATTTTTGGCTACAGTATCTCGCAGAGGCTTGTAACCAAGAACTAAAACACGGAGTAGTTACCAGATAAACCGATAGACACCCCAAAAGACAAAACTTTTCTTTTTCATGTTACAACATGAGACAGCGAAAATCACAACATGAAAACAAATGTCACTTTAACTTACAAAGTTAAAGTAAAAAGTAAACCTAACACAGAACATACACGCACACATGCGCACATACACACACATACATATACACACATACATACATACATACATACATACATACATACATACATACATACATACATACATACATACATACATACATACATACATACATACATACATACATACATACATACATACATACATACATACATACACAAATACATACAGGACACTAACACACAAACGTAGCTGCCAAGATGAATTTATAGCCATGGTGTTTTGACCACCAGCATGCTGCCAGTCGGAACGCCTCTTTTATACGTAAATAAGCAATACATCTCTACATAATACTTGTTACAATACAGTGAGTTAGTAGGCACGTCAACACCACACATAAAGGTTATTATAAAACCACAATGTATGCACGGATTTAAATTAGCGACTACTATTTATTGGCACGGTCACGACGATGACTTAAGCCTCTCAAAGAGGTTTTGGATCTAAGCAGTCGAGGATGGATGGTGCTTCAAAATATAGCGCGGGCGTTTACAAAACACAACCTCTTGAGATCGCTTCAAAATTTCGTTGCCTAATTTCGTACATAGATGAAAAACCGGCTGCTGTGCGGCGGCGTCCGTGAACCGCTGCGAAGCGATATATGTGCGTCCACGTTGGGCACGGCAGCTGGCGGCAAGGCGTTTGCCGCCATTAGATGGCTGTTTTGCTCGCCAACAGCACAGGATGGGTCCTCGATTTCTGCGGCAGCCAGACAACGACTTGGTTGATCAGCGACAGAAGAGCGCTCGCTCTGTCACATCGCCGGCAGCCTTCAGCACCGTTGAGCGCTCGGCGGCACCGACATCGCGGCGAGAACATTTCCAGTTCACCTCAAAGCTATATCAAGCTCACGGCAATACGCGCCGACTACCGGGGCCTCCGGGGCCCGAGCCCCCTCCGTAGTTAACCGGAGGGGAAGCGAAGGCCCCCCCCCCCCCCGCCTTAAAGTGTTATTACCAGAGTGTTCACTTACCCACATTATTTGAGGTTTCTTTTTAATTGCCTCTATATCTTCACTTAAAATTTTGCTGTGGCTGAATGCTTACTGCATCATTGTTGGCGCGGACGTGCGCGGATTTTAAGGCATACTTTCGCTTTATTTCTGCAAATCCTGACAATAGGACAAGCGCATTAATAGCATCAGCGGTGGCTACCCCATATGTATTTTTCCCTTCAACATTTTTTAAAAATTTCTTCTGTGAAGACCGTGCACAGGCACAGTATATTTAAATATATGCAAGGGACAAAGCTTACTATAATTTTTTTAATATTTCAAAGAGAAGGGGGTAGCCACCTGCCAATTATTTCTAATGGTATAGCCTTTGCCTAGCCTATGCATATATCTAGAGAATGAATATGTTGATGTATGTTCACCTCGCTTCGAATAGCTTTGTATGCCTTCTTGACCCTGAAAAAAGCCTGCAGACTCCAGTGATCCCTTCAGCAGTGTCTTATATCAACGGCTTGTGAAACGCACGTGTATGATATGTGTCTCAATATCACTTCTCTTTCCAGCATGCACCGCCAACGACTCATGAAAAATAAGCTTCCTCTTATAATGGAAAATATTTATTAGCTATGAAAACATCGCCACTTGCATGCAGAGACCATAAATATATATAGTTCACTCAGAAAGCGAAGTGAGGCCGAGCCGGATTAACTCGAAATCAGAATCAATATCACAATGTGCAGGAACGCTCATACTCGGACTCAGATTAAAATAAAAAAAAGAAAAAAGAAGAGGCTGCAGCTTCGCCAGAAAGGTGAAACAGTATTATTGGTAGCGAAGTACAAGACAATTACACGAAGAAAATTCTTACCGTATAAATTCGTGTAAGAGTCACCCACACCCGTGTAAGGGTCGCACTCCCAACTTGGTAGCCAATTTTTAAAAAAAATCTCACTGAGATGCAATCGTGCTCGGTGCGCTGATTCCGATCACGTTCAACAGCGCGATTGGAATCAGCGTTACAACTGTTATTCCCAGGGTTATTTCTAGCAGCAAAACAAAAATACACCCAGAAAATGGATAGGAGAGCGGCGCCGCGGTAGCTCAAATGGTAAGAACATCGCACGCGTAATGCGATGACGTGGGCTCTTGCCCCACCTGCGGCCAGTTGTTTTTTCATCCATTTTCATTTCGATGAATTTGTGATCGTTTTAATTGAATTAATAAGTACAAGCAATTCCCCTATTATGTCACTGATGTCTTTGTTTGTTGACTTCTTACAACATAAGTCACAAACATCGGTCCCCTCTGTTTCCTTTCTTCTCGTTTATTATATAGCCAAGGGATTGAATACGGCAGTATTGCTACCTTCAGTTAGCATGTGTGGGTTTATTGACAAGTTGCCTTCAGTCAAAACGTTCACCTACACGTGACGCCTGCGGCAGAAAGGATGATCCCCGCCCTCCGCCAAAGCTTGAGAGTGGTGGCACTGGCTAACACTCCGAGAGTTAGTTCTAGTATATAAACATAAATACTCCAGAAAATGGATGTGAGAATGGTGCCGCGGTGGCTCATTTGGTAAGAAAATTGCACGCCTAATGCGAAGACGTGTGTTCATGTCTAACCTGGAGCCAGTAGTTCTTGCATCCGTTTTCAATTCTGTTAATTTATCATCTATTTAGTTCAATTACGAATTACAAGTAATTTCGCCTATGCTATCCTTGGCGCCTTTGTTCGCTTCTTAAGACATGACTAATAAACACCGGGTCTCTCTGTTTCCTTTCTGCTCCTTCATATATATACATAAGCACATAAACGAGAAGGAAGGGGGTTAACCGAAGGTTCCCCATTTTTATTAGTCATATCATAAGAAGCTAACAAACACTGACCCCAAGGACAACATAGGGGAAATTACTTGTGCCTAATAAATGAAATAAAGAAACGATACATTAATGGAAATGAAAGTGGATGAAAAAACAACTTGCCGCAGGTGGAGAACGATCCTACAACCTTCGCATCCACTTTCATTTTCACTAATTTATCGTTTCATGATTTCATTTATTAGGCACAAGTTTTCCCCCCTATATATTGTCCTTGGTGTCAGTGTCTGTTGGCTTCTTATGATATGATTTGACATATATGGTTGAAAAAACGAAAGAGTACAGTTACGAAAATTGCATTGCATTTTTATTGTTAAAACATTAAAAATGCAATTTCCGTAAGTGTGCTCCTTCGTTTCTTCAACTCCCTATGCAGCGGACCTACAGAACTTTTTCTTGAATTCTATATATATATATATATATATATATATATACGCACACGCACATCCTAGTGTGTATTGCATATTGAGGGGCTCCTGTAAACTTGATGTTAAATGTTTTTACTGCTTATGCATCAGGCATATAACCTGAAAGTCTGCATAAGCTTGCCTGCAACAAATTTGATTTATATTTTCTACTGAGTGACTGCAGTCAACTTGATGTTAAAATTCGTTAGCCGTGAAGTTTACGATAACACTCTGATGCATCATCAAAAATACATAAAGATATATCAAGAAATTCAAGAACCATTTTTGCGAGGGCGCACCCGCAGAAGAATGTTGCTGAAAAATCATAATTATCACCAGCGTTTATTTATGTCCACTGCAGAACGATGACCTGCCCCGGCGATCTCCAATTAGCCCTGTCTTGTATTAGGTGATTTCAACTTGCGCCTGCAAATTTGCTAATGTCAAAGCCTCACCAACGTTTCTGCAAGGCGTCCTCGACTGCGCTTCCCTTCCCATGACAGCCATTCTGTAACTCTAATGGTATACAGGTTAATTATCTGTCCTACGTATTGCATGGCCTGCCCAGCTACATTTTATCGCGTAATGTCAACTAGGATATCGGCTATCCGCGTTTGCTCTCTGATCCATACATCTTCCTCTTAACGTTACGCCTAATATCTTTTGGTCCATCGATTCCTTTTGCGCGCCCCTTAACTTCCTGAAATATAGCCTACATTATTTAGACGGTTTAGTTATTCGGTTCAATAGTGTAAAAAAAAAGAAAGAGATGCCGGGCACCATGTTTAGTAGTCATGTAGTTTAGTAATGATGGATTTAACATGTGGCAATGTAATTGTCGCGTGTTCCAACACAAAAAAGCAGCACTGCGACAGGTGATCATGTCATCTGAAGCCAGGCCAAAGGTAATTATGCGACAGGAAACCTTAGTGGACGAAATTATGCTTACTGGGTACAAAGTTATATGTAGAGACAAAAGGATAGGGAGGGAGTTGGCGACCCTCATTGACAAAAAGTTGCCATACATTGAGCATGATATTCATCTTAGACATTCCAGGTTTGAAGTTATTCTAGTTGAGATAATACTTAAAAGGAACAGAGGTAAGACGCAAAGCATTTTCTGTTTGAATATTTACAGCAGTCCTAACAACATGAGACGTAGGTTTAGAGCACTCTTCAACAAGGTGCTTTCGGTTGCCAAAAGCTCGCCGCTCATTTTTGGAGGGGACTTTAATACTCCCTATCACACAAGGGAGCACACTTGGAACACAAAGAAGGGAGAGGAGCTATGGAGTCTTGCCATGGATCTTGGGTTATGCTTGATTACTGAACCGACGTATCCCACCCGTTCTGGCACGTCTACAAGCAGGGCCTCCACACCAGATCTTACTTTTGTAAACAACTCAAGAGAAGCCAATTGGGAAAATTCAAACATGCACCTCGGAAGCAATCATTACATCATACACATCATCATCATCAGCCTGGTTATGCCCACTGCAAGGCAAAGGCCTCTCCCATACTTCTCCAACTACCCCGGTCATGTACTAATTGTGGCCATGTTGTCCCTGCAAACTTCTTAATCTCGTCCGCCCACCTAACTTTCTGCCGCCCTCTGCTACGCTTCCCTTCCATTGGAATATATTCCGTAACTCTTAATGACCATCGGTTATCTTCCCTCCTCATTGCGTGTCCTGCCCATGCCCATTTCTTTTTCTTGATTTCAACTAAGATATCATTACCTCGCGTTTGTTCCCTCACCCAATCTGCTCTTTTCTTATCCCTTAACGTTACACCTATCATTCTTCTTTCCATAGCTCGTTGCGTCGTCCTCAATTTAAGTAGAACCCTTTTCGTAAGCCTCCAGGTTTCTGCCCCGTACGTGAGTACTGGTAAGACACAGCTGTTATAAACTTTTCTCTTGAGGGATAATGGCAACCTGCTGTTCATGATCTGAGAATGCCTGCCAAACGCACCCCAGCCCATTCTTATTCTTCTGATTATTTCAGTCTCATGATCCGGATCCGCCACACATACACATAACCATACGCATATCGAGACAGGAAACTAAAATCTTCAAATTCACTGATAGGGATCAGTTGAGAAAAATCAGGGCGAATAGAAGGAAAGTGGGGCCTCTAGATGCCGAGCACGAGCCCCGTGAGACATGGATCATCCAGCTCAGAGAGGACGTCAAAGAGGCCACTAAAGAAATCAGGACGGAGGAAAATATTGAGGCTATGGACAGCAGGCTGGCGCATCTGATTGAGGCCAAACAGGTTATATAACAGAATTGGAAAACGCAGAGACTTAACAGAAGGCTAAGGAAAAAAATAGCGCAATTAAACAGAGAAATTGATGATCACTCGAAGACCCTCGTGAAGCATCAGTGGGATGAGATCTGTAATTCAGCTGATGGTAACATCAAACATGGAGGTAGCTGGAACCTCCTCAAGCACTTGCTGAACGAGAATGAAACAAGGACAAGCCAGAGAACAGGTATAGCTAAGTTGGTTCATCAGGAAAGCCAAGATAAAACACAGAAGGATATCATGGATAGCCTGCAGCCAAATATCTTCCACTTAAACAACCAAACGAAGGCGACGAGAGCCCCGAATATACGGGAGGCATATGGGAAGAACTTTACCGGGATTTCACTGAGAGTGAAGTGAGGGCGGCTCTTCACAGTCTTAATAGTAGATCGGCGACTGGACCTGACGGAATAACTAACAAGACATTAAGAAATCTAGATGATGAATCAATTTCTTATCTAACTGAACATTTCAATGAATGTTGGAGAAAAGGGGTATACTAACAGGAATGAAGGGTGGCCAATACTATCCTCATACCAAAGCCGTGCAAACAACTCACTCTGGACAACCTCCGTCCTATTTCCTTAACGTCATGTCTAGGCAAAGCTATGGAACAAGTCATCCTAAATCGACTCACGAAATACGTTGAGCAGAACGACATCCTCCCATACAACTTGATCGGCTTTCGTCTCGGGTTGTCAACTCAGGATGCTATGCTGCTGATCAGAGACCAACTTATACAGGCCAGCCCAGCGCATAGGAAAGCTCTTTTGGGATTGGATGTGGAAAAAGCTTTTGATCGTATAAAGCATAAAGCTATACTTGGCGTCCTCTCGGAGATGGGGTTAGGTAAGAGACTTTTTAACATGATTAAGGACTTTCTTAGAAATCGAACTGCACAACTCATGCTGGGTGAGCTTAAATCAGAAGCTAAGAATTTAGGAAATCGGGGCACTCCACAAGCGGCTGTGCTCTCACCCATGCTATTCAACTTAGCAATGTCCAAGGTTGCAAGAAATATGGAGAAAATTGATGGTATACATTATGTGGTATATGCCGACGACATAATCATGTGGAGTGCCAAGGATGATGTAGGACAGACAGAGAGCAGACTACAGAAAAGTTTATATATTGTAGAGAACACACTGAAAGACATGAGGTTGAAATGCTCGGCAGCCCAATCAGAACTCTTTGTCATTAAACATCGCAGAAAAGGTCGTAAACCAAGATGTTACATTCCGGAAGATGAGCCAAGAGTGTGCTTATACGCTCATGAAGGATCAGCAATCAGGCCAGTTGAAAAAAATCAAGGTTCTTGGGTATCACATAGGCGGAAACAATGCTAACTATAGAACACTACAACATATCTCGAATAAAACAGAAGTCATTAGGTTACTAAGGAGAATTAGCAATAAACACAGAGGCTTAGGAGAAGACAGCGCTTTGAGGCTAATACACGCCTTTGCTCTCTGTCACTTTACTTATGTGGCTGGATTATTCAAATGCAAGCAGGCAGAACTTAACAAACCTAATGCAATGCTCAGAAAGCTCGTTAAAGTAGCCCTAGGGATACCCAGTAACGCTGAAACTGACAAACTCATGAGTCTAGGGGTGCACAACACAATGGAAGAAATCGCGGAGGCCCAAGAGCTAGCGCATCACGAAAGATTGACAAAATTACGAGCTGGCAGGAAAATATTACAGGCAATAGGTGCAGAACTGAATACATCAAGGAGCCGAATAGAGGCTGAAGTAGAATTAAGGACTGACGTTAGGAACAA
Organism: Dermacentor andersoni; assembly: GCF_023375885.2. Lineage (NCBI taxonomy): Eukaryota > Metazoa > Arthropoda > Arachnida > Ixodida > Ixodidae > Dermacentor > Dermacentor andersoni. The sequence continues at coordinate 14,928,238 of NC_092819.1, read as the reverse complement.
GATCAGGACCAACCATCTCCCCAGAAACATGCATCCAGAATATAATGTCGAAAGGAGAAAGGCAAGAGCTAAAGCACTCTTGCAGGAAATAGAGCAGCAGCACCAACTGGCAGCTATAGTTGATGCTACCTGGGTGAAAAGTAAAGAAGCATATACGGCCATTGTCTCAAATTATCAAGGGAAGGTGCAAGACGTTATCACTATTTTTACCAAGGACCCCACGGTGACGGAACAAGCGGCAATTGCTCTAGCCATCAGGAGTAATAAGTTGGCCTGCATTTACAGTGATTCGAAATCCGCTATAAAGTGTTTTGATAAAGGCTGCGTAGCTGGAGTTGCAGCTAAAATTTTTGAAAACATTGGGATTATGAGAACTGAAATCCGATTGTTTGCACGGAGGACTTCCTAACCGCGACAGTCCCAACCGAGCCGTTCACCATCAAGCCGGGTAATCTAGAGATCATTTAATAACATACAATGACATTACCAAACATTATTATTCAGGACACAGACAATTCCCATTGCCCCATTCAAAACTGAACAGGGCTCAGGCAGTCTAACTGTGCTTATTGCAAACAGGTACATATCCTACACCGTACACCAATAATAATATATGTCCAGAGAGGGAGATTAAGATGGACTGCAACGACTGTAATGGCATCATTGGAATCAGACATATGCTGGCGGGGTGTCCCGCGACTCTCCCTAACCTCGTTGAAGAATGGACACAGTGAGAGAAAAGGATTCAAAGCCCATTGTTTCAGGACCAATTAAGGGCCATCCAGAGGGCCCATGATGTCGCTGAAAGGCTTGGCCTGACAGTGCCAACGTGGGAGCGGCCCGCCTTGGCTTAAGAAGTCGAGCCTCCGGACCTCATTACAATAAAAGTTTTCACACACACACCATGTTTAGTCAAGAACTATCGGAGACACGTCAGCACAGGAAGGCCACACACTGAGGCGACATAAATAAATAGATCGACGTGAGCTGCAGCAGATGAGGTAGTTGGTAGTAACCATTTGAGTGTAAAACGCCATTAGGAAACGCAGTGATTCATAAAGCGCAAATATGTCGAGGGTAAAATTGTTGATCATAACGTAGACAGAAAACTTTCCTTTTATTTTGCGTGCCTTAGGTTCTTAAAGCTGGTGTTGAATTATTTCGAGAAACTCTTTCAAAGGCGGACGAGGGGGACGGACCAAGTCTTAACGGTGGTCAATGTCTTGCCGTAATTGAAAATTTAACTTCCTGCGCGAAGAGGAGCGTGGCTGAGAACTTCTTTAAGGAGATGAAAAAGGAATCGTTTCGTATATGCAGACTGGACGATAAAGAATGCATAGCAGTGAGCACAACGGGAGCATTCAGATTCGTTGTCATAACTGAAAACTGAATCTCCTGATATGATAACCCTTTCGTTGATTGAGGTCTGAAATTGGATGTAAAATTTTTTTCACTTATCTTTTTAGTTATTTGTCCTAGAAGATCTGACACTTCTGCGGGCTGTACGGCCGATTGACTGTGTACTGTACAATAAATTCAATACACTACGAAGGTTACGGTTTAAACACAAAATTGCGAAATTATCTGAAACCTAATCCTAGCAAAGAGACAGCCTGAAACTACGGCCGACTTAAAATTTTAGGCGTACTTGATGGTTGCCAAAGTAGCCCTGAAACCGAAAACCTTTATGCACAATTGAGCTACGGTAATACTGAAATACGGTATGGCCATGGAGAACAATATGTCTCCACTCTAGTATATAAAGATATGCTCAAAACAAAATTTGAAAATGTTATTGATTTAGGTAATTATTTGTTACGATTTTGATCGACTGTGAGTTGCACGCACCTGTCTGTATTACAGATCTGCGAAGAGAAATTTGTGCTTTGCTCTACAGAGGACATTAATTAACTCTGCATATAATTGACATTTCATCTATAATATACAAAGTGTCCCTTTCCACATAGTTACAGGCTAATAGTGTTATACCAGGCATTATGTGTAACAGACACCACTCACTACCCACAATATACAAGTGGCGGGACCAAATAAAGGTAAAGTATTAGAAAAAGAATTTTTTCAGGAAGCAAAGTCGTGGATGACACCTTGGACACCAATGCGATAGTTCGCCGCGAGTGTTACAGCACATCTGCCCAATATTTGGATTGGAAAGTGGCAACTTCTTAACGCAAGTAGCGTATTTTACGAACAATGCAGGCAACAGCATGCACGTTAGGCTGAGTCAGACTACAATTAACATATCACAAATATGCTTCGCGCAGCTGCAAATCACGAATTCTCGCTGTGCTTGAAGCTGTAGTCCATTCCCGTACCTAATTCCCGTGACATGGGCACTAGCTAGCACAATCATTGCTTCCGCAGCAAAATACGACCTTACGATGGCGCAATCTCTCAGAATCAAAGCATTTAATGCATAACTATATAGGATTTTTCGTAGAACCTTTGTCTAGGCTGCCGTCCAACGCATTTTTCCACAAAGATTATATTTTCCGCGTCTTCCCTAGAATCGAAATGTATGAGGGGAAAAAACATAATAAAAAGAAAAATAGAACAGCAGGCAATCTCCTGGTAGTCAGCTTAGCGTGACAGCCGGTGCCACGACAGCGTTTGAAACTTTTGTTCCGTAACAATACCTTTATGTTCCAAACAAGCGCTCGCACTTCTTTTCTTTTTCACGCACCACTCGGACAAATCGGCTTTTGTCGACTAAATGGTTTACTTTTCTTTCTTTCTTTCTTTCTTTCTTTCTTTCTCTCTTTCTTTCTTTCCTTTAATATTATTATTTTTTTTTTTGAGGGGCGTTCAGCGTGAACGTTTCTTGGTGGCCGCTGGCATTCGGCAACACAAAAAACCCGGTTGTCGCGGAAGCCAGATTGACTTTTCCCTAAAATTCTCCCGTCAACCACTCAAGCCGGTGGCGGGACTTCGAAAGGATCAGACTGACGGTAAGGAAAAAGAAGGAAAGTGTACGCACTCTCTTACTAATACCGTGCATTGCTGCGGAAAACAGGCACAGGACCTGCTCAGCAAATGATGAGCTCGCAATGATGTTTTCCGTGTAAGAAAATATCTTAATTGGAAGCCGCACATATATTTTCGTCATGCATGGGTGTCATCGTTATAGTAAACTGTTGCAAACGTTACGTATGCAGTCGCAAAATTTCGCGTGTCTTCCGTGCTATTAAATCAGAAAACGTTGATTGGGTAAGCCATGACAAAGGATAATCGGGAAACGTTATTTACTGCAAAGGTTTCATGACTACGTCCTCCACTGGCACTGAATTTGACCACTAGGCGTTAAGGTTCTAGAAGCACAGTACAAACAGTGACGCACGAGCGCTCTCAACTGCGGTGTCCCTGTTGACCGACAGTAATATTTAACGCTAACAAGGCAACACCGCAGAGCCATTAGGAGCAAGAACACCCATCGACATATAATGCTCAGGCACATCAGGAAAGCACCACGTTTAGGTCACTGCACATCATGTAAGGCGCTGCAGTTTTCTCGAATAGTGCAATCCACATCTATGTGACGCCATCTCCCACTTTTCTTCAGATAGCGACTGTTTTAATTATTTGGAGCAAATGGTGCTTTTTGTGATCATGCTATTCCAATGGTGTTGAATATAGTGCTATATACCAATACGGTTGTGACGTTTGGGCAAGATGAGTACAGAAGAGAGTTATAGCGCCGAAAAAACACAACACACAGCAAGCGGAATGCGCCTGTCCCGTCCCGCTTGCTGTGTGTTGTGTTTTTTCGGCGCTATAACCCTCTTCTGGAAACATGCACCAACTAGCCCCCCAACAAGTATTACTCAAGATGAGTACATATGCCACATCTAAAAATCTAATAGAAAAAGTTGTTTCATGTATGTTCGTGCTCTAATGTGATCTTGTGCGATTATTAGATATGTGGCACATGTGCGGGACTCTCCATTCTTCTTGCTAGCTCATCACTGCAGATGCAATAATCTTATAATAACATATGTTTTACGCGTGTTCTCACATGGTTGTATTAGCGTTACAGCGTTATTAGCGTTATCGCACTTAAATTCAATGGCACCAGAATTTCTGGTGGCACCATTGACGGTCGAGCCCAGAACAATGGGTGGGAGTCGAAGCCATGACCTTTGGTGTTAATTAACGCGAAGTTAAGGCACAGTTAATTTAGACACAATCATATAATGCTATCGCACCCACGACCTCTGGTGCTAGAAAACGAGGAAAAGGAAGTAACGACGCATTTGAATGAGAATTTCAAGGAATTTAATTAATGTCTCACGAGAGCGCAGGCTTTCGCCTTCATCCTCTTTAGCCTATGCTAAACTGACTATCAACTTTTTTATATGTGGCATAGTAGGTTTCATATCTTTTGAAGGGATATTGGCCAGCTTGTGTACTGTATTGTTTTATTCACTGCAAAGCCCACCATTATACCTCATTATCACGTGCTGGATGTCAGATGAATGCACCCCTGAAGTGTCTGGTCTCACGATGCTGCACGAACTTGTATAGAGACACGGTATAGCGTAGACATAACGAACGGCTCAGCGCTAGCGCCTCTGGGACTACTTTCATTTATCTGCTCAGTGTTTTCTCTTCCACTTGGAATGTTGACTCTGAATTAGAGATTTGAAGGTAAAAATGTGCTCATTTAAACTTACAAAGTGTTTCCTACAAAAAAGATGTTATTCTGGTAGAATTCCACAAAGAGAAAACGTAGACACACGCGAAGCAACTCGTTTATATTCCAAACGAGTGAGAAGGTCGAAGCGAGAAATGAAAACGTAGATGTCTACCGTCACATCGAAATGGAAGCTTGTTTTTTTTTGCATTTCATTCTTATGGTGTCTGAAAACAAAAGTATATTTCAACTAAAAAATCTGGTGCCAGTGCTGAAAGAAATCAAGTAATCTGACACTATAGCCTAAAAGACCGAAGTTGCATGCTCACGTGCTTCGGCAAACGTGTGTATAATTTTCACAGTGCATTCCGGTTCACACATAGTGCCGTTATCCCTTGGGGCTCGGACCAGCCGCCAATGAAATTTTGATGTACGTGACTGAAAAAGGCATATACAATTAGTATCATTGCATGCAACCAACCTCACCACGTATCATTTAGTAGTTCACAGCGCGCTCTTTGAGCGAAGACGTAAAAAAAAGCATAATCACAGTCGAAATAGAAAGACGGTATTTATCACGTTGAATAACACATTTCTTTACCCGCGAAACTCACACTACACCGCACTCCAAGCTGTAGTCGTCCAACTTGCACAATTATCCCCCCTGCTTCTCGATTCTACCGCACTATGCGTCTATCGGAATATGACGCCACTACCGGCACACAGAGGGTGCCTCAAAGGGGTGACAAAGCTCTGTGCTGAAGAAGAGAAGAGAAGGGAGACATTTTAAATACATTGAATAGCAGCGATCGGCGTATACGTTAGCTACTGGGATGATCGAGCGAGCTCCAAGAGACATATCTTGGAAAAGCAGAGAGCGAGGTGTTTAAGGACTACGAAGGACCTCTCAACCCAGATCTCGATGGCCCCATCACCACGACAGAGGTTAGAGCAGAGCTTAATAACCTCAGAAAGAGACCCGCCCCCGGTCCGGACGGGAGAAAGGAGAACTCCCAAAGACATGGAAACAGGCGGACTTAGTCTTTATTCCAAAGGCAGGCAAAGTACCCGGCTTGAACAACATGCGACCAATCTCCTTCACCTCGTGTGTAGGGAAATTGATGGAGCATGTTGTTCAAATGAGACTTACCAGGCACACGGAGGAGAACGATCTTTGGCCGCATGAAATGGTTTGATTCAGGCCAAGGCTCAGTACATAAAATGTCATGCTCAGACTTAAGCGTGACATCTTAGACAGATACGGGACTCAATTGACATCAGGGCGATCCTAGGCCTCGACCTCACCAAGGCATTTGACTACGTTAGTCACAAGGCTATCTTGGCAGGCCTCGAAAAGATAGGTGTGGGACATAGGGCATATGCATACGTCAAAGACTCTCTGTCACAGAGGGAGGCGAATATAAAATTTCTGGATGTAAAGGCCCTCCCGCCACACTCGAGAGCAAGGGAACCCCGCAATGGTCGGTGCTATCACCCTTCCTATTCAACATAGCGATGAGGGGTCTCCCGGCGGAACTCAACAAGGTTAAATCGATAAAATTTAGCATGTACGCGGATGATATCAACATCTGCGTTAACAGTGGGAGTGACGCAGCCATCAAACTTAAACTACAGATAGCGGTGAATATGGTGGAAGAGTATGCGGCCAGCAGAGGCTTGACGGGCTCGCCACAGAAATTGGAGGTATTAATCATTGAGCCGAAACATCAAAGGATACGCGCTGGGGTCAGCAGACCCATCAATGTTTTCGTAAACGGAAATGAGGTTTCCAAGGTGGAGGAAATCAGAATTTTGGGCATGTATATCCAGAAAAATGGATATAACCTCGCGACAATCTCGAAGTTAGAAGGATACGCGGCGCAGGTCGCGGGGATCTTTAGGAGAGTTGCACTCAAAGGCAGGAGCCTAAAAAAACAGCCTCCTCAGACTCATGCAAGCCTTTATTACCAGCCAAATAACGTATGCCACACCGTATCTTGTGTTTAAACAAGAATAAAAAGAGAAAATAGATGCGATCATTAGGAAGAGCGTTAAGAGAGCCCTAGGGCTCCCAGACTCGACCTCGACAGACCTCCTTCTAAAAATTGGGGATCACAACACGCTAGTTGAGCTCACTGAGGCAGTACGAGTGTCTCAGTTGGAAAGATTAGGTCAGTCCAAAACAGGGAGAAAAATCATGGAATGGGTAGGAATCCAATGCGACAAGGGTGCCCCGATTGGCAAGAAGGACATTCCGTTGGACGTGCGTAAACGCTTCCGAATTGCCCCCCCCCCCCCTACCTAAATATATGCATCCTATCTACAACAAAGAAAGGAGAGCTCACAGGGCTAAGGCTCCAGTAAACACACCTAAAAACACACCGGCGCATAAAGTAGCGTACGTGGACGCCGCTTGCGGTGGAGGCGCTGCTTGATGGCGACGGGTGCGTTAAGATAGCGTGCTCCACGTGCACGAGGGACGCCTGTACAGCCGAAGAGGTTGCAGTAGCACTCGTTTGTGCGGGTACAAAAGCGGGACTAATACCCCTGTCACACTGGAAGTTTTAATGTCATTCGAACCGAATGGCATTCGGTGCAACGAATGTCATTCGCCCGCGGAGGTGCTACACTCGAAAAATTAATGTCATTCGGTCGCGATGTCAATGGCGATCATTCCGAAAAAAACGGGGCGACTAAAGTAGAACAAGGAAGGCGTAAAGTGCTCATAAGCAATGCATTTATTTAAAAGTATTTTTTGGAACGTCGCTTCACCGAAAAAAAAAAAATATTTTAGTACTGCGTGTAGAAAAAGTTGTTCTACTTCAGATTATGCGGCCAGTATAAGCCAAAACAAGACTTAGCCGCCTGAGTAGCCGATAAATTGAAAACAAAATGGCTGACATGGCGACACTGGACGACGACGCTAAGTTGCAGCAGGTGAAGCGATTAGTTGCTGCGCACTTTGCATTGCGAGCAAGGCGTAATAATCAGAGGAAGCGATTAGACGTTCTAATAGACGCACAGTCAAGACAGAGTGACGAAATTGAGCAGCGCATTAAAGCGAACTCGTTCACTGTCTCGGCTGTGATGGCCAGCTGTTCCATTGTTCACCGAGAGCGTTGGACATTTCAAAGAAATGAGCGCTGGTTTGAGGACACATTGCCGAACCTTGGTGAAAATCACTTCAACCAAGCTTTCCGTGTATCGCCGCCTACGTTCAGGTATTTGGTGGAAGCCTGCAGATCCGTCTTGGAGCGCCAAACGACACGATTGAGAAAGCCGATCTCCGTGGAAAAGCGAGTGGCGGTGGGGTTGTACAGATTGTGTTCCAGTGCAGAGGACCGAACCATCGCGCACCTTTTTGGCATCGGTAGGTCAACGGTGAACGTGCTGTGCAGAGAATTCTGCAAGGCTGTAATTGATCAGCTTGAAGGGGAATGGCTTCGCATGATCCGCCGCCAAGAAATGAAGAAACACATGAGGGAATTTTTTGCTCTGAGTGGCTTTCCTCAGGGTATTGGTGCTCTTGACGGCTGCCACTTTTGTGTGTCGCCACCGAAGGAGAACGCCGTGGATTACCACAACTATAAAGGATGGTAAGCACTACGAAAAGTTCTTTTTTTGCTTTTATAACACCATTTCATGAACACAACTTGGATCTTGTGTCTATAGTTTGGGAAATATTAAACTTTTTATGGGCGTTTTACTGTCCATTTTACTGTTTACGTTTTACTGTTTTACTGTCCAGAGAAAACTACGTATGAAATTGAAAGATTATAATTTTCAGTCTTTTGTTCTTGTTTATGAAAGTTTCATAAATTTGACTTGCGAGAGGTTACTTCATTACATTTCTTGTAGAGCATATTTTTTGCTAGCATGGCACAAAACTATTGCTACTTAGTAGCGTTGGTCTCTTCAGCAGCACTATGGACACAAATGACTTCTATCATTTGGTCAGAAAATTACAATGCAGAATACACTGAAGTGAAGTGCATAATCGTATTTATGTATTGCTTTCTGTGCAGGTACAGCATCATACTTCTGGCGATGGTGGATCACATGTACCGATTTCGGTACATAAATATTGGAGCTCCAGGCAGATGCCACGACGCCCACGTGTATGCAAGGTCGAGATTGTCTACGTTGGTTGAGGGCGCATACTTCTCATTGCCCGTAGCTGTGATTGAGGATGTAGCTGGATTGAGAACCAATTATTCTGTGTGACCAGGCATTTCCACTTACTTCTAACCTCCTGAAGCCATTCTCAAATGCCTTGCCCGACACACACGAAGCTGCTTTCAACTACAACCTATCAAGGACGAGACGCATTGTCGAAAATGCATTTGGAAGGCTGAAAGTCCGCTTCAGGTTTATTATGAAAAGAATGGAGTGCACCTTGCCCAATGCAAAGCATGCAATTAGGGCATCGTGTATTTTACACAACATTTGTGAAGGTCTCAGAGACACTGTGGAACAGCAGTGGGAAAATGAAGCCACTGCATTTGATGCTCTGTATGAGCAACCATCACATACTACCACTGCATCCACTGCGACAGGTCATCAAGTCAGAGCTGCCCTTGCGCAATATTTCTGGAAACGGGCACAACAAAACACAATGAACTGAAACCTCACAGTAGGAAGCATACTTCGGTGTTTGTTTTTTAGTATGCCTGAAGGAGTGTTTGGCGTCAGTTGAAGAGATCACTTCAAGTAATTGGAGAAAATGGAAAACAGTTTATTTCAACAATTTTCCAACACTATTTTCCAACAATTTTTTCCAACACCGCTGTCAAGCGTTCTTCCCGCTCGGCAGCAGCTTCATCGAGCCTCAATTGCCGCTCGCGCATGCTAAGCTCTTTTTCTTTTGATTTCTCTAAGCTGAGACGAAGCTGCCGCTGCTCATCAACAACTTGTGTCAACAGCAACTGCTGGGAGGGCTGCCGTTTCTTCAGGGCCTGCTCTATCGGCTCTCTTGCGAGCTGCTGGTGGTGTTGGCGCTTGCGAGCCCTCGCTGTCAGACACCAGCGGCGACGGGTTTTCACTGGCCGAGCCCTGTGTTGACGACAGAGCTTCGGCGTCTACAAGGGCCGCATCACCCACCGAGGCGTCCTCGTCGCTGCCAAAATCTTTTCCATGCTCCATGCTCGTGATGAGCTGAAAAAAAAGAATACAATAAAAATGCAATTCATTGTTACCCAAATGTTTATGAGAAACTGTTCCGATGATTTCATATACATAAACCTGCACACGTGAAACATTTCACAGATTAATAAACTTTAATATGAAGGGTGCTGCAAATGTTTCAAATATTCATTTCTGGTATGTCCCTCCAAAGTTTGTTGTGCAGACAATAGCAATGGAAGCACATTGAAAAACAAAAAGTAGTTTTGCTTAGCGCCAATTATGATATAAAAAATTTCGCATGCTTGAAGACATAACTGTTGCAAAATTTATTAGAAAGTATTGTACAATATGCATTGCACTCACCTGTTCCACTGTGCTGCTGCTGTTGCAGACACTGTCATGCAGCAGGCTGTCATCATTAATAGGCAGTGCCTGGAGAAATTTATGTATGTCCCAATAAAAGGGCCACGTTATCTGGCCACAGCCCGTGCCCTTTTTTTTATTGATGTCTCTGCAACAGAAATAAAGCAAAGCCACGTTTCAACTGCATTGTCGGTTCTCAAGTTGATATTTTGTGCCATAGGTTCATACAACACACCCGAATAGCAGTAACAGTACAATACAAGTACAGCACACGCTCGGAAGGTCAACGTAGCGAAAAGATGTCGTTGCTTGAAATTAGCTGTTCCCTGACGCGCACCGAGATACTCGCTTACAGGGCCGCTCTTTTGTAGCGATGCCTTATTCTATGCTATTCTTATCATCCACCCCACACGGCCGCCTGATCCCGTTGATAATGTGGGCAGACCGTCGCTCTGACCACTGGCCAAGCGCGAAAAGCCTGAAAAAGCATAGAATCGGAAAAGGCATCGCTACAAAATACCGGCCCAGATGTTCTTTTTATTTTGCTCTTTGGAAATGAAAGTCGTCGCAGCACGAAAAATACCAGTCACACAGGGCACTTTCAATCCCGAGCGGACACGATCCAGAACGCGCCCCGCATTTCTCTATGCGTCCCGAAGGACTGGTGTATCACATTTCGGGGCGTCCCAATCAGCGGATTGTTGTATGCCTGCTGGTCCAGTATGCTAAAAGATACACAATGCGTCCGATGAAGGTATGCGCTGCGTGAAAGAAAAAAGTGCGCCGCGTCTATTAGCTCTTTCGACAACGCCAAGTGATGATACTGGCGTCCGCTCTAGAAAACAACCTGGGACCCTACTTCGCCCGATATATTCCCGTTATTCCTTTCTTATTTAACGAACATGCACAGCGTCAAAAATAAAAATCGTACTTGCCTGTATTTGTTTCCAAGGTTTTCAATCCTTGTTTTTGTTTCTTTCAGACTTTTTTCAACGCCGGCTTTAGAAAGTTCTTCCACAATGTGCGCGTACACTTTCTGATTCCTTTTGGCACGACGCAGGTCGCTTAGGTTGTCCTCCCAAATTCTAATTAAAGTAAACGTTTCCGATTGGCTCCAATGTGCCCGTCCCGCTGCCATTGCTCGTCCCGCTGTTCCTAATGCCTGCTGGAACGAAACGTGCAACGAGGCGGCGATCGACTGTTTGCAATATGGCCGACGAGCAGAGTGTCGGCGGCAGGGAGCGGAGGCCAGACGCTGCTGAGCTGGAGAGTATAACATTTTGCGACAACCTGCCGTACATATTTTGTCTCTTTAATGTAACAAGTTCATTAAAACATTTAAAGCTTATTATTTCTTTACGAGTACGGCTTTCAATTTGCAAACGCTCTGTCGTGTTTTGCAGTGATTCTGGGGTTGAGAGTACACATTCGCTTCGAAGTGCGAAGCCGAATGAGTTTCTCGAACTCATTCGATTGCGGAAGTCATTCGGTGCTAATGACATTAAATATCGCTGTGTAGCAACCGAATAATGTCATTCGATGCTAATGCCATTCGGTTCGAATGACAATTAAACTCCCAGTGTGACAGGGGTATTATACTATGCGATAACAAATTAGCTATCCGAACTTTTAACAAATGCAGAATCTCGGAAGAGACCCTCCCAATTCTACTCAAAAACCCTCCTAGGAGGGACATAACTTTTATTTAGGTTCCGGCCCATGAAGAAGTCCCAGGTAACGAAGCCGCTCACGAGCTCGCCCGAGCACTCTACCACAGGGCAACTCTATAGCAGCCAGTTCCAGGGACCAAAGATAGCATTATCACGTACAAGGAAATTGTAGGTCATTACAAAGCCGAAAGAGAAATATTTCCGCCTCCGCATCGGTCTCTCTCTCTGGAGGGTGCTCGCATTTGGCGGCGCCTCCAGTGCAACAATTATACATCACCATATTGGATCCACCTAACTCAGACGAGGGAGTATAACGACGCCCTCTGCAAAATTTGTTAGGAAGAAGGTACTCTAGATCATGTAATATGGAAATGTGCTGGGTCCCCAGGGGCCAAGGAAAACATTGACAGTAGAGAAGCCTGGGAGGCCTTGCTCCAGAGCGAGGCTGAAGACGACCAGCGTCGAGCAATCCGCCTGGCCGTTAAGGCCGTGAAGACTCACCGTCCTCAACGCGCGGGGACTGCTTCGTCCTCTCCCCCTACCTGCGTGTAGGGTAAGAGGCGGGCGCCCGATTTCGGTGGAATATTAAAGTTTTCAATCAATCAATCAATCCAAGGCAAGCCCTGATCATCCTCTTTTTTGCACACGTGATACTTATATCGCGCGACAACAACAACGACAACGTCGACGACGGCTCTCTAGATCTTGTTAAATCACAGCGAGAAGGCTAAATGCAAGCTACTACCTAACTAAATGTAGAACAAAGCACATGCCGAGACGTACACAAAGACATATGCGCTCAGCCGTAAGACAAACTCATCTGTCACCTAAATACAATTATTGTTTTCTTAATTTAGTATAGCTATTTAGGGGGGGGGGGGGGGTAAGGAAGGAAGAGAGGTTTAGGATACGTATATTGAGAAGCTACTGCCAGCAGATGCCATCAATGAGACTTCTATTTTGGGACCAGAGCTCATGTATAACAATTCGATTTTCCTGACAACACTTCGAACGCACGAGAAATAGTACGCTATCTTAGACTTGCAAATTCCCAAGAAAGCTCTGAAGTAATTTTACGCAAACCAAATAAATATACCGTCAGAAAGGATTCGCTAGCCCATCACTAAAGTAGTGGCGGCGTATGAAGGAGTTGGGAACCCATCAATTCATATATGCGAAAAAGGCATATGGTGTCTTTCGTCAATACGAAAGCAACAACGACAAAAAAAATCAGAGCGCTCAATGCGTGTTGTAGATGTGTTAGCGTGTCTTAAGTTGCAGATCTCCTCGACTAAGCATGGTGAAGTTTACAGCACACGAAAATATGAGGACATATAAAGGACGTGGTACACACGCAGGGGTTGGCTTTCTGTGCTGACATTTCGTGCGCTCTAAACTTTACAATGTCTTACCAACATGCCCAAAACGCTAGGTTACCGGTCAATGATACATGCTTCGGAATTCCCCATGGGTCTGATTTGCCAAACCTGGCGACATACAGTGACTGACAAATAGCGTGGAGGTGAGCGGAGTGTCGCATCACCTATAGACAATAAAACTAACCGACATCGCCACTTTCCAGAAAGCAACCACTAATTTACATATATGCACGCAGCATAAGCAAAGCTAAATATACACTATTTCCAATCAGCATATTTTTTTTTCATTTGTATTGGTCATACACGTACATACACACGCACGCACCACACACACACATTCAGAGAGCGAGAGAGAAATGTACTCAAAACGCACCCAAAGGTTGAAGCACATATTTGGAAACTGTGTGAGTCTGGAAGTCTACTTAGGACAACAGAGCAATAAATGGGGCTAGTTGTTTCGTTTTGATTTTGTTTTCGTCTTGTTTCTTGCTACGTGCACGGCACATAGCAAGAAACAAGACGAAAACACAAGCTCACAGAACGCGCTTTGTCTTGTTGTGCTTGGGCCTTGTTTCTTTTTGTAGTGCTTTTAAATAACCCCTTTAGTAAAAGAAAGTTAGGTCAAGGTGGATCATGCGGTGTATTTTATTCTTAAGTAACTTCGTATAGTTGAGCAGAGTAAGTAATATGGCGATGGCTGCGCTTTGCTCTACAATCAAGAGCAACTGGGGATGCTGCTGAACTAAAGCTGAAGTATTTGAAACATTAGTAAAAATTTGTGAGCCTTTTAACATCCAAAAGCTGCACTGTGGGCTATAATGGTAGCTTCAGTAGAGAGCGCTGGGATACCTTTTATTGTTCACGCAGGAGTCAATTACTGTCGGATCTCGCCTCTACAACGAAGTCGACACAGCTGGGATACGACCCCGTAACTTGGTATTCCGTAGGAGAATGTCAGACACAAATAATAAATAAAATTATTGGGTTTTGCGCTCCATAACCACTACCTGATTATGAGGCACGCCGTAGTGAGGGATATTGGATTAATTTAGGCCACCTGGGGTTCGTCAACGTGCACCCAACGCACGGTACGCGGGCGCTTTTGCATTTCGCCCTCATCGAAACGCGACCACCATGGCCGGTATTTGACACCACGACCTCGTGCTTAGCAGCGTTACGCCATAGCCACTAGGCCACGACGGCTGGTATCAGGAACAGTTTATCATTGTAGGGAGATGTTATTAATGCTTGCTGGAGATTTCGCTAGCACAGTGTTCTAAAGCTGTCGGTTTCAATGTACCACCACAAATTCTATTATACAAAGCGAGAAGAGAGTCTTCATTTATTTATTTTCTCCTCCTTCCGCTATTTGTACAGATGTGCTTTGTAATGCCTGAGCATATATATAGATATATATTATTTGCGTAGTTATTTCTGATAGCGAACGAGAGCACATTTACAGGACACACGACAACACTATACAAGCTTGTGTTTCATCACATGGGTATTCTCATATAAAGTCTTAGACCCGATAGGCTCAAGTGAATGTGGAATGACACGTCCATCAGCAGCCTATTTTATGCCCACTGCAGGACAAAGGCCTCTTCCTGCGATCTCCATTACCCCTGTCCTGTGATAATGGATTCAAACTAGCGCCCTGCCAATTTCTTAATTTCATCACCCCACCTAGTCTTCTGCCGTCCTCGACTGTGCTTCCCTTCTCTTGGCACCCATTCTCTAACCCTAATGGTCCACCAGTTATTAACCTACACATTGCATGACTTGGCCAGCTCAATTTTTTTCTCGTAAGAAGCTTTAGCTCGGGCCCAACTACACGTAAAACGCAGAAACGCTCTCCTGAGATTACCCCAGCACCGATATTAATAAAATTGGTTGCATTTGAGAGAGAAAGTTCAATTGTATTGATTGTTGCAAGCGTAATTTCGATTTAGGCCCTGAGTGTATTAAAAAGAATTTTAATAAATTGGAAAGTTCGAAAGAAATAGAAGCACGAAGTTTACAAATGAATAGCTCTGCATGAAGAACAGATATCGCTGTTCTGCAAACGGTATCCATTAGATCCTTCAAAGAGGACACATTCGATATGTCAATTTCTATCTTATGTGAATTTCTTACGTTCTGTACAAGGGTTCTGCGAAAGCTGTATTTTAATATTTTTTCGGATTCATGTGTAACATATCAATTTTGTGGGCTTTAGATGTACTATTACATGAAATTCACGGAAGTGTGATATCGTTTTTTATGGTTGAGTTACAGAGTTGCGAACTTGATAGTTTCGTTTTCTGAAAATTTGCAATTTCCGCCAATTTTTAATAAAAAATTGACTACCGAAATCGAAATTCGATACAAACACTCCCTATATTTTAAGTTTGTCTTTTAAATGCAATAGCCCTCGTCAAATTTGGTTCAGTGGTTGCCGAGAAAAACGAATTCCCCTCTTGGATGTATTTAGACAGGAGCACCCGAGCTAACACTTCCTCTTATTTTTTTTTATTTAAAGATACCTTACAGGCCCCTAGAGGCATTGTGTAAGGGGGGAGAGTACACTCAAATATTATACAATAATTAGAATACATATGTGAATACATATACAAAAATACAGTGTAAGAAATGCGGTAACGTACACTAATGTAGTGTCAAAATTGTACAAAGGACAAACCGATGCTTTTGAACGCGAGAGGTCAGCGAATAAGGAACTTTCACAAAGTAACATATAACCAATAGAATTGCAGAGCGAGCAGGACAATATTTGGCTATAACAAAACAATATTTAAGTGGTAGTATCACAATAATATCGGGAAACTCAAGAAAAAATAACACGTCAGGCAGGCACGTACGCAGGATTTTGTTTTCGGGGAGGGCCCCAACCCAAGGTAACTTTTCTATGCAAATGAGGGGGAGGGTACTTTTACTCGTACAAATGTGAAAAATGCCTACCATTCGCCATAAAGCAACGTAAACCCGCAGAAGAGAATTGAAATAACGTGTATCTCACCGGTACGCCTGTGAGATACACCTCTTCTTTACTTGGCAAAAGAAGAACCACATCAAATGGACTCGCGCATGAATGATGTGCAGGAAGGACCTTGCCAAGAACAAGTTAAGCAGCGAAAGTGCAAAATAATGATTTCTAGTAGCGTTTCTTTAATTAACTCTGGAAGAATTATAGGGAAATGTATATTTGCGGAACAATCACAGTTCTTTTGGATCCCTCCTATTCAGCTCTACCAAGTGCCAAAACCGACTCGTATCGTTATTTGGGAAGTTGCGTAACGATGCGTGGTCACCAGTCCCGTACAACGGCTTAGAGTGCAGGACGCTGCGGTTCTAGACGTACTGCGCCCACCGAGGAAGGTTAGGAAAACACCCCCGTTAGCACAGTAGGGAAGTAGCTACGTCAGGCGGCTCGATTGATAACTGTAGAAGAGTCATTCAAAGCACACGGAATTATTCTCCACTTCCGGCGGCGTTTTCTCTACTTCCTTTTTAAATAAAAAGATGTTGATCCATAAATATTTTCACAAACCATTTTCGCTTGTCCTCCCTGTTTGGCTGTTGCCTTAGCTTTCTCCCTTAGTAGATCGCTTAATTTCTCATCTCCTTGCGACTCTTATTTCCAGTTGCCAATTTTGCACGAAAAGTGCTGTACAGTTAGGGAAAAACCAGACGAGGTAAGGGGTGACAGTCATATTGCTTATGGGTTGAACAGTCAATGCAGGATTTGATGATGGACGTTGTTTCACAATATTTTATTTGCCACCTTATCTAAACCATATCGTGGATATATGGTTCCGAAGATCTGCCAGCGTCGCGGCGAGCCGTCACTCGAGGAAATAATGAAGCAAAATGAAAAGTTAAATGCAACTCGCATTTTCTCCGGCCACAACTCATTCCACGAGCATACAGACCAGGTGGCTATGAACAGAGTCCCTTTCCTGGCCCCTGGAGCAGTATAAACAAAGAAGGTTGAACTAACATAGCAACAGCGATGCGCGTGATCGTCGAATAGAGGGTGACATAAAAATTGTGTTGGGCATCATAAATAAAATAAAATATTACGATTAAAACAATAAACTACGCCCTGCCTGCTGCAATAGATGGTGACAACTGAATTCATCTTCAGTTTATCGCGTGGGCACCGAATCGCTGGGAAAACTGGCCCCTACACCCTAGGAGATGCCGATAACTACCGCCATCCAAAGGAGTGAAAAACTTGACAACCTTTCCACTCTGTGGAGATGGAATGGCAGCGAAAGCTGACGACAGTCAAAGCTCTCAAACGAGAAGCAAAGTGTTTCACCTCCGCTGCGGGTCGGACTGAATATAGTGCAATATCGGGCCGACCAGCCGCGGAGGTAAAGCAGACGTTAAGCACCCCGCATACTTGGGCCATTCCCGAAAGTAGTGCAACACCGGGCCGACCCTCGGCAGCGGTGAAGCAAGCGTTAAGCACCCCGCATACGTGGGCCAATCCCGAAAATAGTGCAACACCGGGCCCAGCCACGGCGGAGGTGAAGCAGGCGTTAAGCACCCCGCATACGTGGGCCAATCCCGTAAGTACTGCAACACCGGGCCGACGTGCGGCAAAAGTGAAACACACGTTAAGCACTCGCCATACGTAGGCCGATCGCGAAGATAGTGCAATATTAGGCCAACCCCCGGCGGAAGTGAAGCAGGCATTAAGAACTCCCCACACGTAGGCCGATCCTGAATATATTGCAATACCGGGCCCACCCACGGCGGAGGTGAAGCAGGCGTTAAGCGCTCGCCATACGTGGATACATCCCGAAGGTAGTGCAATGCCGGGCCGAGCCGCGGTGGAGGTGAAGCAGGCGTTAAGCACTCCCCATAAGTGGGCCCATTCCAAAGATTCTGAAGGGTGCGTTATAGGTTCCCGCTTCCACAGGGATATGTGCCATTGATTTTAGAGCCTTTTTGCCCTATGACCAGGATGGCTCACATGGATATTTTTTCTGTTAACTGACGTCGAAAAAAACTACGGAAGTTAGTCATACACTGTTTTAGTTGTAAAAGGCAGCAAAATGTTGACTGCCGAGTAGATTGATTTGTCGGCGCTTTAGGAATGTGTGTGAGGAGTGGTGGCGTGGGCAGATAGGGGGGGGGGGGGGGAGGGGTGTATGCCACTTAATTTCGGGGGGGGGGGCCCGGGCCCCCCCGGGCCCCCCCTAGGGTACGTGCCTGACGTCAGGTTATGTAGAGTTTTAAAAATGCGTTGTTAGAAGATGCCGGAAATTTCCCTGGTCAATATTATAGGCGATGGCGTTAGGAAGGTTGTTCCAAAGGCGAATGGCTCTTCGAAGACCGGAGTAGATGCGCATGAAATTGAACTGATTGTACAGCAGGTGTGACCTGCAATGAGGAGTTTCAAGAGGCAGAACTGATGGTGCTGTATTATGGACATATTTATGAAATAATTATAGCAGGGCTATATCACGACGATCATGCAAGGGCTGTAGTGAGAGGTCGAGTTTGTGTTATGCTTTTGTTATAGTCATAACAACGTGAAATAAAACGCGCAGCCCTATTCTGAATAGAGTCGAGTTTTTTGATCAAGTATTTCTCATGTGGACACTAGACAGATGCGGCGTATTCAAGCTGAGCTCGAACAAATGTTAGATGGGCTAGTTTTCGAATGTCTTTAGTGGAATTATGCAACTTGCGTCTTATGTGGCTTAATTATCTCGTAGCATTGGCGCATATGTATTAAATGTGCGTTGAGCACGAAAGAGTCGAGGTTAGGTTAACACTAAGATATTTATATTGAGTATCATGCAAGCTAGTGATGTTATTTATTTGATAAGGAAACGTAGATTTAGTATGCTTGCGGCTAAAAAAGACAATTTTACATTTAGAAACGTTAAGCTTCATTAGTCAAGTGTTGCACCAAATAGAAATAAGTTCTAGATCTTTTTGGAGGATTGTATGATCATCGGCACATTTGATCGAACGATAAAGAATGCAGTCGTCTGCAAAATGTTATTGGGTAAGTCATTAATGTATGTTAGAAATAGTAATGGCCCAAGAACGCTGCCTTGTGCTACACCTGAAGTAACGTGCAAAAGAGGAGAGGAAAAATTATTAACTGTTGTGAATCGCTGACGATTAGAAAGGAAATTGCGAATCCATGTTAGTGTAAGACGAGGTCAAATGCTTTTGAGAAGTCTAGAAAAGCACAATCAGTTTATAGATCCTCTTCCATGTCAGTATGCAAATGAGTTGTTAATTCTTGTAATTGCGTTTCAGAAGAGAAGTTTCTCCGAAATCTGTGTTGGTTCGAAAAGAAAAATTGTTGGCTGCCAGGTGACTGTAGACATTTGATGCAATTACATGTTCTAGCATTTTGCAGCATATAGATGTTAATGATATTGGGCGGTAGTTTTCCTGTGCGTGTTTATTACCGGACTTAAATATGGGTAAGACCTTTGCTATCTTCCAATCTGAGGGCAGCACGCCAGTCTCTAAAGATTGCCTGAAGATGTGAAACAGAATTTTACTAGTTGCTATGACGGTGTTTCTCAGATTTTTGGAACTAATGTCGTCAACGCCACAGGATATGGTTAGTTTGAGGTTATTTATCAGGTATGTGACAACTTCAACAGTTACTTCAATAGGTGACATGTATTGGTAGTTTAGCTGCGATGCATCTGGCAGATCAGCCTGATCTTCTGTGGAGAATATAAAAGAAAGATATCCCAGTTTTCTCTCTGATCCACACCGTTCTCTTCCCTTCGCTTAACGTCACGCCTAACAGTCTTCGTTTCATCGCTCTTTGCGCGGTCCTTAACTTGTTCTCGAGCTTCCTTGTCAGTCTCCAAGTTTCTGCCCCATATGTTAGCATTGGTAGAATGCACTGATTGTACACCTTTTTTTTTACTGACGATGGTAAGCTTGCAGTCAGGATCTGACAATGTCTGCCATATGCGCTCCAACCCATTTTTATTCTTCAGTAAATTTCCTTCTCATGATCAGGGTGGTGAATAATTGACACACACACAGACACACGCGTGCGCACTTATAAAAGTTGCGAAGGTTAATGACTACACAAATGCTCGTTCATAGATCACCTCATAGATCACGAGGCTCGAACAGTGTCACGGGCATTCTCTTCCGCCATCTCAATGTTACTTTCTGTTCCAAGACTCTTCGAATAAGATTCAATGACTGGCAATCTACAAGCTTTAATAAATATGATTCCACTACGCAACGCGTGCGCTCACAGGTTGTTTTATTAGGAAGTAACAAAAAGACTAAGGTCATCCACTATAATAACGTCAGACATCAAATCCTTAAAACCTTCCAGGGTATTTTCTCATCCACAACTAGGTAACTTAACCAAAGCGCCAAGGCGTCGCTGCTTTATAACCTTTTATTGCGATAGCAATTATATGGACATTCCAGGCGCACTTCTGCCGCCGTCGTCACCGTGTTGTTCCGTATAAAGTGCAAGGGCGATAACATTGGCACCGCGCGCCGTATGCTGTATGTGTGAGTGAAAGCTTGCGAGGGTGAGCC